>NC_090738.1:88669938-88692438 GCF_036898095.1 Palaemon carinicauda
CCGATTATCAAGCCGTGAAAAATGCAGTAAGACCTCCTCTGTTGGGGAGCCGACACTCTCTGCCCCGCTGCCCAAAAACGCACTCCAAGTAAACGGAGAGAGAGCGAAAGCATAACTACGTAATGCGGCAGTTCAACAAGCTAAGCACTGAAGACAGGCAGTCCGCTCCACAAAACATGAAAAGCAAAAAGGAATATGGTGAATAAACACTATACAAATAAACACAAACAAAACCTTGGCCGGGGATAAAAGAATGTTCCAAGAGAACTTTTCGTGACTAATTAAAACAAATGACAAAAACCACGAACAAAATATTTAAAGTAATTATGGATTACAGCTCCCCGGGACAAGGAAAAAAAATAATTTATTATTTTTTTTTTAAAAGGTAACTCCTAGCCAATATTAAACTAGTAATTTGTAATGCAAGCAAAAACATGAGCATTGTGCACAAAAGAAAAAAGCAAATATCAAAAACAAATATTTCATAAACCAAAACCATTATCCTTAAACATTAATATCAACTAAGATTAAATATAAATAATGTCAACCTCAAACTTATATTAAGAAATCTTCCCAACACCAGACAAAAAAAAAAAACCTAAATAAAAAAAATTGCTCAAATGTGATTGATGCAGAGACCTTTACCCTTACACAACTACTCTTGGATTGCCACCTCATCATTTTCATTACCGAATGTCCTGGAAAGAACATCAGGGACTACGTTGTCTTTTCCAGCCACGTGACAAATAAAAAGGTTATATTCTTGGAGTAAAAGACTCCAGCGCAAAATACGCTGATTTTTATCTTTAAATTTATTAATAAAAATTAAGGGATTATGATCTGTAAAGACCTTTATTGGACATACTGAATTAGATAAATACACTTCAAAATGTATGATGGCTTTCACCAAGCATAAAGCCTCTTTCTCAATTGTTGAGTAACGTCTCTCTGCTGGTAACAACTTCTTGGAAAAGTAGGCGACTGGATGCGAGGTGCCATTTGCACCCTCCTGCAACAAGACAGCACCTAAACCTGTGTCACTGGCATCTGTAGCCAAACAAAAAGGCAAGGAAAAATTGGGAGAACTTAACAAAGGATAGGTTATTAAAGTACCTTTCAATTTTTCAAATGCATCCTGACACTCGTTATTCCACATAAATTTTACATCTTTCTTTAACAAATTTGTTAAGGGATTAGCAAGGTCAGAAAAATTCTTGATAAACTTCCTATAATAACCAACTAGACCCAAAAATCTACGAATACCTCTCTTGTTTCGAGGAGCTGGGAAGGCTGTAACTGCCTCAACATTCGCTCTCTTAGGAGCGATCTTACCCAAGCCAATTTCATGTCCTAAATAAACCACATTTGCTTGAGCAAAATCACTCTTCTTTAAATTTATCACCAGACCAGCCTTACTCAGCACCTCGAACAGCGCTCTTATCCTCTTAAGATGAGTTTTCCAATCATCACTGTAAATCACAAGGTCGTCAATATATACCACACAACCCTCCAGTTCACATGTAATAAAGTTCATCAGCCTCTGGAAGGTAGCGGCGGCATTCTTCATGCCAAATGGCATCACCTCGCATTCATAGAGGCCGTCACCCGTCACAAAGGCTGATATTTTCCTTGCCCGGGGTGTAAAACCGACCTGCCAATATCCTTTTAACAGGTCAAATTTACTTATATAACGAGCAGATCCCACTCTATCTATACAGTCTTCCACCCTGGGCAAGGGGAACGAGTCCGTTTTTGTTACAGAGTTGACCTTGCGGTAGTCAAAACACATCCTAGGCTGACCATCCTCCTTCCTAACCAAAACTACCGGGGAGCTCCAAGGACTGCAGCTCGGTTTAATGAGGTTATGGTCAAGCATGTATTTAACTTCCTTACTGACTATTTCTCTCTTGAGGGGGTTCAGTCTATATGGACATTGCTTAATAGGCTGAGCATCCCCAACATCAACGTCGTGTTGCAAAATATGAGTCCTACCAGGTGCATCCTGAAAGAGATCTTTGTATTCCTTAATTAAATTAATTAGAGGTGCAGCTTTTTCTGCATCTAAGTGCTGAAATTTAGTATTCAGATTATTTAAAACATCATAATTATTTTCCAAACCACTTGGGCTAACAGCAAATTTATCGCCCATGAACTGTTCATTTTCTGCATTAACTACAGAAATAGGTACTACAGATTCTTCTACAGACCTGTCAATAAAAGATTTCATCATATTAACATGGCAAATACGGGTTTTTCTTCTCCTATCTGGAGTTTCAATCAGGTAATTTACATTGTTAATTTTCTTCAAAACCTTCCACGGACCTGAGAATTCCGCTTTCAGGGGATTGCCAGGCATAGGAAGTAAAACCAACACCTTGTCACCTACATTAAAAACCCTATCTCGTGTTTTAACGTCATACTTAGATTTCATCGAGGCCTGGGCTTTCGCCAAATGTTCCTGAGCAAATGACCGTGCTTTAAGCAATTTCTCCTGCAAATCTGAAAAATAATCCAATACATTAACTTCGGGAGTCTCTCCTTCCCAGTGTTCTCTCACTACATCCAAAGGGCCTCGAACACAGTGACCAAAAATAAGCTGGAAAGGAGAGAGACCCATTGACTCATTGGGGATCGATCGTATTGCAAACAATGCATAAGGTAATTCCTTATCCCAATCATTCCCAGTCTCAAAACAAAATTTTTTTAGCACAGACTTCAAGGTTTGGTGGAACCTTTCCACCTGGCCTTGGCTTTCCGGGTGATACGGTGCAGACTTCACGTGTTTAATACCAAACTCATTCATTTTCCTTTCAAAATACCTACTCGTGAAATTAGTGCCACAGTCACTCTGAATTACCTTAGGAAAACCAAATCGGGTAAAGAAACCAACCAACACTTCAACCACCTTTTCGGACCGTATACTCCTCAATGGGATAGCCTCAGGGAAGCGAGACATTCTATCAACCATAGACAATATATATTCATTCCCACCGCGCGTCCGTGGCAGGGGACCCACTACGTCAATTATCACTTCCCGAAAGGGTTCGCCCACGGAGGGTATAGGAATTAAAGGAGCCTTGGGTATTTTCTGGTTAGGTTTCCCCACCAACTGGCACACATCACAAGATAATACGTGTCTCTTAATGTCCTTACGCATCCCAGGCCAAAAGAAATGTTCAGCAACCTTTTGAAAGGTTTTCCTAACACCAAAATGTCCCGATAAATCATTTTCATGTGCTAAACACATCAATTTATTTCGGTACCTTTCCGGGACAACCAATTGTCTGCACGACTCTACCTGATGGGCAGGTGCATTAGCCGACCTACTCAACCTGTAGAGCAAACCTTTCTCTTTTACGAATACTGGTTTCACCAAATCCTCGGGATTGCCGAGTTCTAATTTAGAAAACTCCTTACTCTGTGCCATTTTGAACGCCTTAGCGTCCCAGTTTACGTCATCCAAATTAACGATTTTCTTATTACTACAACCAGTCCTCATGTCAGTCATTTGTCTGTCTACTTGATATAAATCTAAGTTAACATCCTCGAGATCCATCTCCCGAGCTCTAGACCGAGTTACTACAGAGACAGGCTTATAAAAATTAGTTTCAATCTCATCGCCTTCACAAGTCACATTCAGGAGAGTCAAAATCGGACATATATTATCAATTGCACCTTCACCTTCAGCCAAATCATTCCCTAAAAGAAGGTGAATTCCGGGAACTGGCAAACTGTCTACCACAGCCAGTTTAGCAGTCCCTTTAAAATACTTGGTGTGAATATTAAACTTCTCTAAAGGACAAGACGTAATAGAGTTCGGGAAACCACCCAACACCACAAATTCATTATTAGAAAATACAAAATCCTTTGGAACAGCAGTTTTTAATATGAGAGACTGTGCTGCTCCAGAGTCCCGTAATACCTTTAAACAAACCTTTGTTCTTTTATTGTTACCAACAAACACAGATCCGTCAGAAATGTACCTCTTAAATTTTAGTCACTTTTCCTGTTCCATACTTTGGTTTACGTTTGTCGTTTTTTCAGCTACAACAATGTTTACTGGATTAGACCTTCTCTCCTTAAAGTTTTTCCAACCGTAACAATTAGCCTTTACGTGCCCCGTCTTGTGGCACCAATAACACTTCACACTACTACTACTACCAAAATTTCTACCACTACTACCACCACCATTAACCGATCTACCACTGTTTACGAAACTACGAGAGTCGCTTACACCTCTGTCTTCATTAGAAAGTTTTTCTGACCCGTCTTTATTTGACCTTGATGTTCCTTTAGAAGACTGACGATTATTACTATGTGTATTATATTCATGGGGGAAGAACCTATCCTGATTAATTCTTTTCCTAAGGGGTTCCTCCCGATGAGTAAGTGCATACTCGTCGGAAGCAATTGCTATTTCCTGAATGGAGTCTAGTTTCAACTCTTCCAAATGAATTCGCAAGTCACGACTCACGTTCCTCTTAAATTCCTCTGCCAGAAGCAGCTCTTTCAGTTTAAGAAAATTGTCTACTTCTTTGGATTTCAGCCAGTCATCGAGAAACTGAACTTTCTTTCGAGCAAACTCAACATAAGTAACGTCAAGATCCTTCCGCAGATTACGAAACTTCTGTCTGTATGCTTCAGGCACCAAATCATAAGCTTTCAGCACAATACTTTTTACGGTGTCGTAATCCGCGGAGAGATCGTCACTAAGATTATTATAGACCCTTTGAGCTTTACCCACCAAACGACACTGAACTAATGTTGTCCACATATCCTTTGGCCAGGCAAGCTTCTTAGCAATTTTTTCAAATGACACAAAAAACTCATTAACCTCCTCCTCGGAAAAGTGTGGTACCAGTTTTAACGCAGCGAACATATTAAACCTTGTTTCATCAACACTAGAATTATTATAGCTACCATTCTTTCCCTGATTCAACTTAATCTGTAATTTAAGCACCTCAATTTCATGTTCTCTCTCTTTTGCCCTTTCATCGGCTCTAAGTTGTAGAGCTCTAAACTCCAGTTCCTTCATCTTGGTTTTTTCTTTCAAAATTTCCAATTGGTCATCACCATTATCAATAGAATTTTCTTTACCTTCACCTTCTAATTCCTCCACCTCCTCAGGCTCACTCTCATCCAGCTTACTACTTTCCAGAACATCCTTCCTATCAAGAGTCTCTCTATATATCTTAGCGGCCTTCAAGACCTCAAATAACAACGGTCCCTTCTTAACCTCAGTGGCCAAACTTAAATCCAAGAACTCTGCAATCAACCACAATTGATCCCTTTTTAGTTTAAACAGATCCTTTTCCCAGTTAACACTAGCCAAAAAGTTCGCTACCTCAGCTTCTTCACCCTCTAAATAATGCATCCTGAATTAATTAAATAGAAATAATCACTCTAAATATGTTCAGTGGCTTGACCGCCTCTCCAAGAGCCGTTTACAGTTGAAAATTATGTCGCTAAACTGTATCCTGGCAAGGTCGCCAAATTATGTAATGAACATGAGATTGATTATGTTCATCCAGGATTTTTTTCCAGACTGGCTCAGTGCCAAAATACCAGGCAAGAACCAGCAGCGACACAAAATTCAAAAAGCAAAACAACTCTCAAAGAGGGATACAAAAAACACTGAATCAAACTTAACAATAAGATTTAATTAACAAAAGTAGTCTTAAATTACATAAAGTAGTCCTCGAAAAGCTTTCTTAGGAACTGGAAAAACACATACACTACTGTACAATAATAACTCTCGAACCGTCACACGCCTACCTAACTTATATACCTCAGTCGAAGAGAAGGAAAGGTGTAGGAGGTAGAAAAAATACACACTTTCCCTAGCATACGACAGTTAGAGTTCCAGAGTGAAGTAAACCTTAAAACTAATTAATTTTACAATAATTATCAAAATACACCTTTAAATAATAATATATCCGAATTTGGCGATAATACTACACTTTACAAGTCACGAGGAAATATCTGGAGAATGCTTGCATAAGTAATCAAAAACTGCACCGAATTCATAATTAAAGATTATTATGACACATCACCAGCGAATGTCCTACTTCAGGATCACTAGGGGTGTTCTTGCACCGAGGGGATCACTAGGGCAACGTAAATTGTCTATATGATTTAATCAGACGAAGGAAGAACATATACGGTTCGCTTACCGTTCTCCGTCACTAGAAGGCCTCCTCACGACTCCAGGAGGTCAGACACACGGCAACAGCCAGCAGCAGTGGCAGGCAGCAGCACACAAGCAATAGCAATGCTTAGAAGGCTAAAATCCAATAGCAGGAGCCTCTCCAATTAAATGGTAGCTGCAGGATCAGGAACAAATATCTTCCGATTATCAAGCCGTGAAAAATGCAGTAAGACCTCCTCTGTTGGGGAGCCGACACTCTCTGCCCCGCTGCCCAAAAACGCACTCCAAGTAAACGGAGAGAGAGCGAAAGCATAACTACGTAATGCGGCAGTTCAACAAGCTAAGCACTGAAGACAGGCAGTCCGCTCCACAAAACATGAAAAGCAAAAAGGAATATGGTGAATAAACACTATACAAATAAACACAAACAAAACCTTGGCCGGGGATAAAAGAATGTTCCAAGAGAACTTTTCGTGACTAATTAAAACAAATGACAAAAACCACGAACAAAATATTTAAAGTAATTATGGATTACAGCTCCCCGGGACAAGGAAAAAAAATAATTTATTATTTTTTTTTTAAAAGGTAACTCCTAGCCAATATTAAACTAGTAATTTGTAATGCAAGCAAAAACATGAGCATTGTGCACAAAAGAAAAAAGCAAATATCAAAAACAAATATTTCATAAACCAAAACCATTATCCTTAAACATTAATATCAACTAAGATTAAATATAAATAATGTCAACCTCAAACTTATATTAAGAAATCTTCCCAACACCAGACAAAAAAAAAAAACCTAAATAAAAAAAATTGCTCAAATGTGATTGATGCAGAGACCTTTACCCTTACACAACTACTCTTGGATTGCCACCTCATCATTTTCATTACCGAATGTCCTGGAAAGAACATCAGGGACTACGTTGTCTTTTCCAGCCACGTGACAAATAAAAAGGTTATATTCTTGGAGTAAAAGACTCCAGCGCAAAATACGCTGATTTTTATCTTTAAATTTATTAATAAAAATTAAGGGATTATGATCTGTAAAGACCTTTATTGGACATACTGAATTAGATAAATACACTTCAAAATGTATGATGGCTTTCACCAAGCATAAAGCCTCTTTCTCAATTGTTGAGTAACGTCTCTCTGCTGGTAACAACTTCTTGGAAAAGTAGGCGACTGGATGCGAGGTGCCATTTGCACCCTCCTGCAACAAGACAGCACCTAAACCTGTGTCACTGGCATCTGTAGCCAAACAAAAAGGCAAGGAAAAATTGGGAGAACTTAACAAAGGATAGGTTATTAAAGTACCTTTCAATTTTTCAAATGCATCCTGACACTCGTTATTCCACATAAATTTTACATCTTTCTTTAACAAATTTGTTAAGGGATTAGCAAGGTCAGAAAAATTCTTGATAAACTTCCTATAATAACCAACTAGACCCAAAAATCTACGAATACCTCTCTTGTTTCGAGGAGCTGGGAAGGCTGTAACTGCCTCAACATTCGCTCTCTTAGGAGCGATCTTACCCAAGCCAATTTCATGTCCTAAATAAACCACATTTGCTTGAGCAAAATCACTCTTCTTTAAATTTATCACCAGACCAGCCTTACTCAGCACCTCGAACAGCGCTCTTATCCTCTTAAGATGAGTTTTCCAATCATCACTGTAAATCACAAGGTCGTCAATATATACCACACAACCCTCCAGTTCACATGTAATAAAGTTCATCAGCCTCTGGAAGGTAGCGGCGGCATTCTTCATGCCAAATGGCATCACCTCGCATTCATAGAGGCCGTCACCCGTCACAAAGGCTGATATTTTCCTTGCCCGGGGTGTAAAACCGACCTGCCAATATCCTTTTAACAGGTCAAATTTACTTATATAACGAGCAGATCCCACTCTATCTATACAGTCTTCCACCCTGGGCAAGGGGAACGAGTCCGTTTTTGTTACAGAGTTGACCTTGCGGTAGTCAAAACACATCCTAGGCTGACCATCCTCCTTCCTAACCAAAACTACCGGGGAGCTCCAAGGACTGCAGCTCGGTTTAATGAGGTTATGGTCAAGCATGTATTTAACTTCCTTACTGACTATTTCTCTCTTGAGGGGGTTCAGTCTATATGGACATTGCTTAATAGGCTGAGCATCCCCAACATCAACGTCGTGTTGCAAAATATGAGTCCTACCAGGTGCATCCTGAAAGAGATCTTTGTATTCCTTAATTAAATTAATTAGAGGTGCAGCTTTTTCTGCATCTAAGTGCTGAAATTTAGTATTCAGATTATTTAAAACATCATAATTATTTTCCAAACCACTTGGGCTAACAGCAAATTTATCGCCCATGAACTGTTCATTTTCTGCATTAACTACAGAAATAGGTACTACAGATTCTTCTACAGACCTGTCAATAAAAGATTTCATCATATTAACATGGCAAATACGGGTTTTTCTTCTCCTATCTGGAGTTTCAATCAGGTAATTTACATTGTTAATTTTCTTCAAAACCTTCCACGGACCTGAGAATTCCGCTTTCAGGGGATTGCCAGGCATAGGAAGTAAAACCAACACCTTGTCACCTACATTAAAAACCCTATCTCGTGTTTTAACGTCATACTTAGATTTCATCGAGGCCTGGGCTTTCGCCAAATGTTCCTGAGCAAATGACCGTGCTTTAAGCAATTTCTCCTGCAAATCTGAAAAATAATCCAATACATTAACTTCGGGAGTCTCTCCTTCCCAGTGTTCTCTCACTACATCCAAAGGGCCTCGAACACAGTGACCAAAAATAAGCTGGAAAGGAGAGAGACCCATTGACTCATTGGGGATCGATCGTATTGCAAACAATGCATAAGGTAATTCCTTATCCCAATCATTCCCAGTCTCAAAACAAAATTTTTTTAGCACAGACTTCAAGGTTTGGTGGAACCTTTCCACCTGGCCTTGGCTTTCCGGGTGATACGGTGCAGACTTCACGTGTTTAATACCAAACTCATTCATTTTCCTTTCAAAATACCTACTCGTGAAATTAGTGCCACAGTCACTCTGAATTACCTTAGGAAAACCAAATCGGGTAAAGAAACCAACCAACACTTCAACCACCTTTTCGGACCGTATACTCCTCAATGGGATAGCCTCAGGGAAGCGAGACATTCTATCAACCATAGACAATATATATTCATTCCCACCGCGCGTCCGTGGCAGGGGACCCACTACGTCAATTATCACTTCCCGAAAGGGTTCGCCCACGGAGGGTATAGGAATTAAAGGAGCCTTGGGTATTTTCTGGTTAGGTTTCCCCACCAACTGGCACACATCACAAGATAATACGTGTCTCTTAATGTCCTTACGCATCCCAGGCCAAAAGAAATGTTCAGCAACCTTTTGAAAGGTTTTCCTAACACCAAAATGTCCCGATAAATCATTTTCATGTGCTAAACACATCAATTTATTTCGGTACCTTTCCGGGACAACCAATTGTCTGCACGACTCTACCTGATGGGCAGGTGCATTAGCCGACCTACTCAACCTGTAGAGCAAACCTTTCTCTTTTACGAATACTGGTTTCACCAAATCCTCGGGATTGCCGAGTTCTAATTTAGAAAACTCCTTACTCTGTGCCATTTTGAACGCCTTAGCGTCCCAGTTTACGTCATCCAAATTAACGATTTTCTTATTACTACAACCAGTCCTCATGTCAGTCATTTGTCTGTCTACTTGATATAAATCTAAGTTAACATCCTCGAGATCCATCTCCCGAGCTCTAGACCGAGTTACTACAGAGACAGGCTTATAAAAATTAGTTTCAATCTCATCGCCTTCACAAGTCACATTCAGGAGAGTCAAAATCGGACATATATTATCAATTGCACCTTCACCTTCAGCCAAATCATTCCCTAAAAGAAGGTGAATTCCGGGAACTGGCAAACTGTCTACCACAGCCAGTTTAGCAGTCCCTTTAAAATACTTGGTGTGAATATTAAACTTCTCTAAAGGACAAGACGTAATAGAGTTCGGGAAACCACCCAACACCACAAATTCATTATTAGAAAATACAAAATCCTTTGGAACAGCAGTTTTTAATATGAGAGACTGTGCTGCTCCAGAGTCCCGTAATACCTTTAAACAAACCTTTGTTCTTTTATTGTTACCAACAAACACAGATCCGTCAGAAATGTACCTCTTAAATTTTAGTCACTTTTCCTGTTCCATACTTTGGTTTACGTTTGTCGTTTTTTCAGCTACAACAATGTTTACTGGATTAGACCTTCTCTCCTTAAAGTTTTTCCAACCGTAACAATTAGCCTTTACGTGCCCCGTCTTGTGGCACCAATAACACTTCACACTACTACTACTACCAAAATTTCTACCACTACTACCACCACCATTAACCGATCTACCACTGTTTACGAAACTACGAGAGTCGCTTACACCTCTGTCTTCATTAGAAAGTTTTTCTGACCCGTCTTTATTTGACCTTGATGTTCCTTTAGAAGACTGACGATTATTACTATGTGTATTATATTCATGGGGGAAGAACCTATCCTGATTAATTCTTTTCCTAAGGGGTTCCTCCCGATGAGTAAGTGCATACTCGTCGGAAGCAATTGCTATTTCCTGAATGGAGTCTAGTTTCAACTCTTCCAAATGAATTCGCAAGTCACGACTCACGTTCCTCTTAAATTCCTCTGCCAGAAGCAGCTCTTTCAGTTTAAGAAAATTGTCTACTTCTTTGGATTTCAGCCAGTCATCGAGAAACTGAACTTTCTTTCGAGCAAACTCAACATAAGTAACGTCAAGATCCTTCCGCAGATTACGAAACTTCTGTCTGTATGCTTCAGGCACCAAATCATAAGCTTTCAGCACAATACTTTTTACGGTGTCGTAATCCGCGGAGAGATCGTCACTAAGATTATTATAGACCCTTTGAGCTTTACCCACCAAACGACACTGAACTAATGTTGTCCACATATCCTTTGGCCAGGCAAGCTTCTTAGCAATTTTTTCAAATGACACAAAAAACTCATTAACCTCCTCCTCGGAAAAGTGTGGTACCAGTTTTAACGCAGCGAACATATTAAACCTTGTTTCATCAACACTAGAATTATTATAGCTACCATTCTTTCCCTGATTCAACTTAATCTGTAATTTAAGCACCTCAATTTCATGTTCTCTCTCTTTTGCCCTTTCATCGGCTCTAAGTTGTAGAGCTCTAAACTCCAGTTCCTTCATCTTGGTTTTTTCTTTCAAAATTTCCAATTGGTCATCACCATTATCAATAGAATTTTCTTTACCTTCACCTTCTAATTCCTCCACCTCCTCAGGCTCACTCTCATCCAGCTTACTACTTTCCAGAACATCCTTCCTATCAAGAGTCTCTCTATATATCTTAGCGGCCTTCAAGACCTCAAATAACAACGGTCCCTTCTTAACCTCAGTGGCCAAACTTAAATCCAAGAACTCTGCAATCAACCACAATTGATCCCTTTTTAGTTTAAACAGATCCTTTTCCCAGTTAACACTAGCCAAAAAGTTCGCTACCTCAGCTTCTTCACCCTCTAAATAATGCATCCTGAATTAATTAAATAGAAATAATCACTCTAAATATGTTCAGTGGCTTGACCGCCTCTCCAAGAGCCGTTTACAGTTGAAAATTATGTCGCTAAACTGTATCCTGGCAAGGTCGCCAAATTATGTAATGAACATGAGATTGATTATGTTCATCCAGGATTTTTTTCCAGACTGGCTCAGTGCCAAAATACCAGGCAAGAACCAGCAGCGACACAAAATTCAAAAAGCAAAACAACTCTCAAAGAGGGATACAAAAAACACTGAATCAAACTTAACAATAAGATTTAATTAACAAAAGTAGTCTTAAATTACATAAAGTAGTCCTCGAAAAGCTTTCTTAGGAACTGGAAAAACACATACACTACTGTACAATAATAACTCTCGAACCGTCACACGCCTACCTAACTTATATACCTCAGTCGAAGAGAAGGAAAGGTGTAGGAGGTAGAAAAAATACACACTTTCCCTAGCATACGACAGTTAGAGTTCCAGAGTGAAGTAAACCTTAAAACTAATTAATTTTACAATAATTATCAAAATACACCTTTAAATAATAATATATCCGAATTTGGCGATAATACTACACTTTACAAGTCACGAGGAAATATCTGGAGAATGCTTGCATAAGTAATCAAAAACTGCACCGAATTCATAATTAAAGATTATTATGACACATCACCAGCGAATGTCCTACTTCAGGATCACTAGGGGTGTTCTTGCACCGAGGGGATCACTAGGGCAACGTAAATTGTCTATATGATTTAATCAGACGAAGGAAGAACATATACGGTTCGCTTACCGTTCTCCGTCACTAGAAGGCCTCCTCACGACTCCAGGAGGTCAGACACACGGCAACAGCCAGCAGCAGTGGCAGGCAGCAGCACACAAGCAATAGCAATGCTTAGAAGGCTAAAATCCAATAGCAGGAGCCTCTCCAATTAAATGGTAGCTGCAGGATCAGGAACAAATATCTTCCGATTATCAAGCCGTGAAAAATGCAGTAAGACCTCCTCTGTTGGGGAGCCGACACTCTCTGCCCCGCTGCCCAAAAACGCACTCCAAGTAAACGGAGAGAGAGCGAAAGCATAACTACGTAATGCGGCAGTTCAACAAGCTAAGCACTGAAGACAGGCAGTCCGCTCCACAAAACATGAAAAGCAAAAAGGAATATGGTGAATAAACACTATACAAATAAACACAAACAAAACCTTGGCCGGGGATAAAAGAATGTTCCAAGAGAACTTTTCGTGACTAATTAAAACAAATGACAAAAACCACGAACAAAATATTTAAAGTAATTATGGATTACAATATATATATATATATACTGTATATATATATATATATATATATATATATATATATATATATATATATATATATATATATATATACAAAAGGAAATATACCTATATATGTGTATATATGTGCTACTTCCTAAGTGACTTCCAATCGAAATATTGAGCTCAAATTATTTAGTAATCATTTCCCCATTACCGAAAATCTGCAGAGAGTTTTCCAAAAAGGAATGCTACAGCGTCGTCATGGCTTTCTCCATCCACGCATCAATTAAGCGTTAGCTGGACGCAATACACTTTTTTGTTTTCATCCGACGACGGATGTTAGACCAAACATTTTAAAACAACGAGAGGAAGTCAAGGCACAGAGCAATCGCCTCTTTCATGGGACGCTGGTCCAGTTGGAAATCCTCTTTCCGAGGGTTTTGGTGCTCCATTTGCATTCAGGGGATAAACGAAAATTAATCATCCAGGCAAATAAAAGCCAGTCCTCGGAGCCATAAAGGTCTCGGCCACTTCCTCGTTGACGATGAAAGTTGAATATCCAGTTTCGAGGATTATGTGCTTTGCCTGAGTTTGGCCGAAGATATCTCTGAATAGAGTAAATAGAATGGATAAAGATAGTACACAAAGCGAAACAGAAAGGGTTCGATTGATTTTTTGGGAAAGGGAAAAAAAAGAAGCCTTTCTCTTCTGCACTCTTGAATAACTTCCAGGTATCTAGCTGGATCATTCTATTGGTTTTCTTAACTCACCGTGAACCACTAGTTCTTGTCGAAAATCTTCCCATTGTCATCAGAATTATATGAATTGTCTAATGCAGACTATCTTCCTAATGTCTCCTTTGTGTACCTAATAATTTTATTTTCCCTGGTTTCCTTTAATTTCACTGATAAGTGCTACTTTTCCTTTCTTAAGAAGCTATGGGATTTGTAGGATATTCGCGATCAATGATTGTTTGTTTGGTCTCTGAACTTCGTATTCAGATGTTTTTTCCAGGACCTTACATATTTAGGGAACACAGGTCGTGATACAACTCCCGTAGGAAAATGGATTAGAATACAAGACCATTTTAAGTTAAGAAATACAATATAAATAAGAGCCTTTTGCTTACTTTTAATCAAGAATATTCACGGATAAACCTAAGCTGACACATAAAAGTCCTATTTGAAATAATTCATGATTACATCATGTGATATATTATATGTGTAATAATTAAACTGACTTTTTCCTTTATAAAACAAAAAGAAATATCGTTTCAGCTGGATTAGGAGACATTAACCTTCAGATGACATTTCACGACCAAATTAAAAATATTTTGTCTTAAGAACTGAACACTTTTCTATAACATCTACCTACATAAATATATATCGATTAAAGCCATTGAAACAAAAATTATTTCATCATAAGTATTGTAGGGTTGTTAACATTTTCTTTTCTGTTTATGAAACAACAATTTTATGAAATTTAATTTAATATATCCAAATGTTTCACGGCTTTTATCAATTTTCGTTCTAATCTCATCAACGCCTTGAGGTGAATTAAATGCTTCAGATATTAGCTAAGAAATTTACAATTAAACAAACAACTGTTGTATATATTCCCTCGATTGAACACAACATTCTTTTAGAAAGAAACCAGTGATAGATGTTGAAAGACTTACAAAAAGAAATATGAATTAAAATCTAAAATCTAATACATTCATAATAAACCTGTCCAACTTTTCTCTACTTTAGATAACCCAGTTTCATTTCATGTTTTAAATTCAAATATAGACTTTTCAATTGTCCTTTCATCCCTTAAGTAATCCGTACAGTGTTGAATATTCAGATTTTCGTCATAAGCATTTGGAAATGTTATTACAACAGCCGACCTATGTCTACACACACCTACATACACACAATCCTGTGTATCAACATTGAAGTAGAAATGTTCCAACAGTATACTTTTTAATTGACTTTTTGTTTAGTGTTAATCTACAACAAGAGATATCAAAGGAGATGTACCTTTTTTCCAGCTCAATTATTCACTAAAAACTTAAAAACCTCAAAGCTCAAAAGCTTTGCTTTACTATGGAGATTATCCCAATGTCGCTTTTATTTATCTAGGAAAATTATGGGGATAAGCCCTATTTGTTCTACTTGACGGTTTCTTAGATTCCTTGGGGCAATAGACTTGTTTTTTATTCTTTTTAGCTGTATTTTACCTATATTACATCATATATATATATATATATATATATATATATATATATATATATATATATATGTGTGTGTGTGTGTGTGTGTGTGTGTACTGTATGTGTGTATGTATGTATATATGTGTGTTTATACGGTATATTCATTATATATCTATGTATAACTATGATATATATATATATATATATATATATATATATATATATATATATATATATATATATATATATATATATATACTGTACATATGTATGTTATATGTATGATTGCTTGTATGTATGTATCTATATTTATATATTTAACTATTTTCCCCAAAAGGGGTAGCATCAGAGATGAACAAAATCATTCACTTCCTTAATTTTCCCATATCTGAGGAATCATGGATGAAGCTTCTGTGCAATAAACTTCCTCCATACCAGCCGTTTTGTTGTTCTACACAGAAGGCTCGTGTGCAGTGAGTAAAACCGACATACAAACTTTGTACCATAGATGCCTATCTTATACCGCCTATTTGTTTCTTGAATATCAAGGATCATTCTTGTCCACATAATTTTTACAAAACAATGGTCCTCCTTTCTTTCCACAACACCAAACCATCTTAACCTGTTTTTTCTTTCACTCACTTATAACATCCATACTTCCATAAAAAAAAAAAATCGGTTCTATAATTTGGTTACGTCAGTGACTGGTGATCGCCAGACTGGGGTTCGAGTCCCGATCAAAGTCATTAGTTCCTTTAGTCACTGCAACCTCACCATCCTTGTGAGCTAAGGATGGGGGTTCTGGGGAAGCCTATAGATCTATCTGCTGAGTCATCAGCAGCCATTGCCTGGCCCTCCTTGGTCCTATCTTGAGCAGAGAGGGGGCTTCGGCGCTGATCATATGTATACAGTATATGGTCAGTCTCTAGGGCAATGTCCTGATCGATAGGACAATGCCACTGTCCATTGCCTATGCCATTCATGATTGACCTTTAAACCTTCTCATGTTAACTTCAAAAGGCATCTCTATTCAATCTCTTGCACACATCCTTTCTTGCTTCTATTTTTATAGCTCACCCCTTCTTTAGTCTTGACCTCACCCTCCTTAATACATACTCATTTTCCTATTTACTCCCCTTACCTCACGCTTGCACATATTTATTCTTAACTTTCTCTTCTTACAAAAGCTTTCAAACACTTTTACATGTAAGTAAAATTATGAAATTGAAGAAATACCAAAATAGTTCCAAGTAAAAAAAAAAAATAAAAAAAGATATTGTTATCGGTCTATTTCAGAAACACTATACAAAATCGAGAAATTTCCTTTTACATAATGCATTGAAAAGAGCATGAAATATATATTTTTTTTTTATAATATTGGCAACATTGTCGAATGATGTTTTACAAATATATTATTAAGATCTGCATCTTGTTGCTATTGTCATTAGATTTTGTTTTACAGTGTACAAATCATCATAGGCCACAGTCATGAGAAATTTATTTAGAGACTTTACATATGGACCTTAAAGTAGGAATCATCAATTTACTTAGTCACAGATGAATTGTGAAACGTTAAAAGGTTTGAAGGCCGATCTTGAATAACAAAGGTAAAGGACAGTGATAAGGCCCCAGCAGGACAATGCCCTAGCCCCCTCTTCATCCAAGCTAGGACCAGGTATGGTCAGGCAATGGCTGCTGATGACTCGGCAGGTAGACCTATAGGCTCCCCCAAACCACCTAGTCTTATCTCACAAAGATAGGTTGCAACACTACAAGAAACTATCGAATTTGAGAGGGACTCGATGCCAGCAGAACGCCAGCCAGAACGTTTCCAATAGGCTACCATAATTATTATATCACAAAACTTCAGGAAAAAAAAGGTTATTTTTTTTAGCTTAGTAGGTATTGCTTCTAATCAGATTTGTTAATTCAGACAAATTTACACCCAATTATAATAAAGATATTAAACTTATTTCCTATGCTAGTTCCTGGTACGCTCAGATAAAAACATTAATGAACATATAATCAAAATAAAGTGGCAATAACGAATCATTGAATATCATTTGACATGCACCATACCATAATTCACATATGAAAATGAACTCATCTATTTCCAAAATCTTAATTAAGGTTTGGATGGATTTCATACCCATTCAGAGTAAGCAATTTTCTACCAGTGGAAACAGAAATATTCGATTTCGAAACTGCACCATTTTGTTAATGGCTTGATCATTGACAACGGCTATATTCATGTAGGATGGACTCCAATTTAAATTCCATTATTCTTTTTTTCTGTCTCTGAAAAGAATTATTCATGAGAATAGATAAAAACTATATAGGTGATCACTCAGCTCTTTTTGTTTCTTTCTGTTTTTCTACTTTCAAAATCGAAATTTTCATTAATGGAATTGAATCCATTCTCTCTCTCTCTCTCTCTCTCTCTCTCTCTCTCTCTCTCTCTCTCTCTCTCTCTCTCTCTCTCTCTCTCTCTCTCTCTAGCAAAATAATGATTTATAGTGGTATACAGATATATATCAAAGGATTTCTGTAATATATACTAGGTCATAATATTCTTATCCCTTTGATCATAATACTTTCTTACATCCTAAAATATCAAAGTATAATGAGATTTAAACTCTGTTGCTTGAGGGTACACTCGAGCACACTATTCTATCTTATTTCTCTTCCTCTTGTATTGTTAAGAGTTTTTTATAGTTTATTGAAAAAATAGTTATTCTAATGTTCTTACTGTACTTAAGATATTTATTTTTCCTTGTTTCCTTTCCTCACTTGGCTATTTTCCTTGTTGGAGCTTCTGGGCTTATAACATCCTACTTTTCCAACCAGGGTAGTAGCTTCGCAAATAATAATAATAATAATGATAATAATAATAATAATAATAATAATAATAATAATAATAATTATTATTATTATTATTATTATTATTATTATTATTATTATTATATAATAATAATAATAATAATAATAATAATAATAATAATAATAATAATAATAATAATGATAATAATAATAATAATAATTATTATTATTCTTATTATTATCATTATTATTATTATTATTATTATTATTATTATAATAATAATAATAATAATAATAATAATAATAATAATAATAATAATAACAACCCTGTACCATTCAGTCACTCGTTTAGTCTCTATCGACTCGTCGTAACATTCAAGATTTTATCTCATATCCAAAGTCTGTTGAAGGTTATTGAACTCTGGTTCAGGTTAGTTGTCAATCGAAGATTTATGGTTCTATCGGTGGACATATCACTAAATGACAGAAATATCCAATATTCGATAGTGATTAACAATTTAAGTAGTGACCAGTTATTGCATTATTACGTAAAACAAGTGTGGGGATGGTCCTATTATGTATTTAAATATATATATATATATATATATATATATATATATATATATATATATATATATATATATATATATATATATATATATATATATACATATATATATATATATATATATATATATATATATATATATATATATACTGAATTTTCATATATAGATTTATATATGCATATATATATATATATATATATAAATATATATATATATATATATATATATATATATATATATATATAGATATATATATATATATATATATATATATATATATATATATACGTGTATATATATATATATATATATATATATATATATATAAAACATACATGTATATATATGTATGTATAAATATATATATATATATATATATATATATATATATATATATATGTAACATACGTGTATATATATGTATGTATAAATATACATACATATATATATATATATATATAAATATATATATATATATATACATATATATATATATATATATATATATATATATATAAATTTATATATATATATTTATATACATATATATATATATATATATATATATATATATATATATATATATATATATATATATATAAATTTATATATATATATATTTATATACATATATATATATATATATATATATATATATATATATTACATACACGTATATATATATACACACACGCATATATATATATATATATATATATATATATATATATATATATATATATATATATATATATGCATAAAAATCGCAGGAGAACGTGATGCTCAGATGCAGAAGAACCACAAGGAAAATGAAAATACGAAATATACGATTAAGTCCTGACTAGGTTCTTGATACTTCTTGAGAGGACTGAAATCAGTCCTCTGAAGATGTATCATAAAACTAGTCAGGACTTAATCGTATATTACGTATTTTCATTTTCCCTGTGGTTCTTCTGCATATATATATATATATATATATATATATATATATATATATATATATATATATATATATATATATATATATATATATATATATATTTCTAATTTTTAAATTATATCATCATTATACATAATATGCATGTTTTTATATCATTGTACTTCACTGCAAATGGTTTTGATAGAACGAATTGTTTCACGACCAAATAATAATTTTTGGCATAACATTTTTGGGAGATTTCAGTTATAATTTATAATCTTGAGTCTAAGATATCACCTATTCATCCAATAAAATGTTATATCAACAATCCTCTGTTAAAGCAGCTCTCTTGGAAGACATTCTTTTCCAACAGTTTTACTTCATGGATTATTTTTTTGATATAAAGAAACTAACATATGCAGTAGTTAGATCAATTGTATGTTAAGCCAATAGGAATTCCATACTGCTTCAGATAAAGCCACAGACTTTGACAGTTCCATAAGCTCTTCTTTTTAACGGATCACAATATATGTGATCCTTCGTGTAACAAATAAACAAATATGTGCGTGGTGTGTATTTAGCAGCCAGGCCGAACCAATGTCAATTTTAGGACGTGTTATCAATCCTGTGTCTAATTAACAGTACTGAAATTGTCAAACTTTCAAAGATAGAAAAATTTTGACTGATATATATGGAGTATAACGTATAAAGTCATTCCATATTCTGCCACGAGAGGCGCTTATGTCGTCAATTCTAAGGACGTAATAATATTCACTATTATAGGTCAATTCATGCAAATAAAAACACTATTTTTTCGTAATAATTTGTTGTTATTATTAGAATTTTTTGACAACTCAAACTTTCTAAAATCCAAATCTCAATGAATTTCAAGATTAGTTTATGATACATAGCAGGCAATAGTATTGTCCCTATCACAAGAAGGTTGATTATATCTTGAATTATAGGAAAGACCTTTTGACCTCCAATTACCTTTGTATTCACAAGGTAACTATGCTAAACATTTTACCAATATGACTTGTGATGTCTAAGAAAAATATGATATTTTTTATAAAGCTCAAGGTATTTTTTTTCTCTTTATTATTTTCAATTTTATAGATATAAAAAGGAATCTTCGAATGCCTTAGCTTCATAAGAGGAAAGGAAGGAACTGCAGAGTAAACTAGCAATGTGTAAAAATTGAATACGCAAGAAATTATAATGGTAAACAAAAACAAAAAGTGAGCATACAGATAAGTACTTCAAAAGTAAATTTCGAAAATCGATGAATGAATTAAACATGTGGCTAAAAAAAATGGTTGAATAGATAAAATAAAGGGCCTAAAAGGTGAGTAAATAACACACACACACACAAAAAAAGGATCTTTCAAAGCAATAAAAACATTGAAAGATTATTTTGAAGAATTTGATGTAATACAAAAGCACAAGAATAACAAAGGCAACACTGTGTTGATTGATATTAACAACTTGCGTTAATGGAAAAGCATATTTATTGAATAACCATTGAATAATTATTCAACGAGGTGCACAAACTACTGGTAACTGCAAATATACCGTAAAAGGAAATTCAGGATTCGAAAATAGTCTCACTTCATCCACAAACGATTATGTACTGAGAAATATGGAATTAACCTCAGACTACACAACAATACATTTCAGTTACTCATTTGTTACTTACATTGTTGTACTTGAACGCCAATATGAACGAAGCGTTACTAAATTAATCTTTTATTTCGTTGTTTGGTTTTGAAATACTTTTCTAGATTCAAATTGGGAGTCTATCTCAGTGTATAATTGTAGGTTTGTTTTTTGCTGTTTTTTTTGCTCTCTCTCTCTCTCTCTCTCTCTCTCTCTCTCTCTCTCTCTCTCTCTCTCTCTCTCTCTCTCTCTCTCTCTCTCTTTGGAATCCCCCTTTTTTTAATAGCCTAGGGCTCTGCTGTCTGTCGAGGGAATCGAATTGGATATTGGTGAGTTTCTGGACAGTTAGTTAGCACAATGATTTACGTAGCTTCCCTACTTTTTACTCAAGAGTAGACCGATATAATATACGGCTGCCTTGCCCTACAGATAATTACTTTTGAGAATTTTTCTTGTTACTTTACTTACTTACTTTGATGGCTGTTTTTCCGGTCCCATACAGCAGGGGAACCCCACTCTCTACAGGACCTCCACTGTCGTTTTACCTTGTTCGTTCAGATTATTTAACGTTTCATATCGCCTATTGTTCATTTGCTGTTAAATCGTCACTGTTGTACGACTGTTTAAATAGGAAAGCCTTCAGTTTCCTCTTGAAAGCCTTAATGTCTTCAATTATTCGAATGTTTCGTGGGAGCTTATTATATAGTCTCGGGGCCGCATATTTAAAGGCGCTGGAGCCTAAAGTAGACATATATCTAGGTTCCAGCAGTTTGAAGCCATTTGTAACTATTCTCGCGTTGACACGATTTGTTGGCTGCGCAATATGTAGCAATTCTCTCAAGTATTCTGGACGACCGGTTCTGATAACTTGGTGGGTTATTGAACAAGTTTTAAATTCAATTCTCACTTTAATCGGCAGCCAGTGTAAATCAATTAGTATACGGGTGATCCTTTCTCTAGGTGGGACATCTTTTATCAGTCTTGCTCCTCTGTTTATTATGTTTTGTAATTTCCTAAGTTGCACTTTTGGTAAATTGTAATAGATAGAGTCGCAATATTTCTTAGATGATAACCGGCAGTTTTTATTACACTATTTATTTGGGCATTCAGAGTTAAGAAATACAGTTAAGAAATACACCTAGATCTCGAACTTTACTAGATATCGGCCCTGAGTCATTTATGTTCATTTACTTCCAAAGAAAATGTGTGTGTGTGTGTGTGTGTGTGGTTTGTGCGTTTTTTTGTGTGTGCGTGTGAGTGTGGAAGACAGATAGACAGAAAAAATAGACAAAAATAAAGTGAATTTTTATTTTTCCGTCCGTTTCAGAAATTGATTA
>NC_090738.1:88697438-88699938 GCF_036898095.1 Palaemon carinicauda
TTCGACTCAAGTAAAAGATAGAACGTATAGTCGATATCAGATTTTCTGTCCAGAAATTCTTATAAGTAGGTACTACAATATATATTAAAGAAGAATTATTGCTGGATATTTATTTAAATAAAAAATAAATAGGAATGAAGGCGAACATTCCTACAGCAATGTCTCCTTCACAGTAGTTAAGCAATTACGAGCGGTAAACTGAATCGATTGGTCCTCATCATCCACTTTGGTATTTTGTGTAATTCACTTAATATAAAAAAGAGAACTCGAGGAAATTTTGAGTTCCGTGGTCTTGGGTGTCATTAAGTAAATAAGAAGAAGAAGAAGTGAAAGAAACAGAGAAGTAGTCTGGTGTAGAGTTTTATTTTGCCAATCTCAAGATACTCGTAAAGAAGAAGAAGAAGAAGAAGAAGAAGAAGAAAAAGTATTCAGGTGTAAAGTTTTTGGAAATCTCAAGATACTCTGGAAGAAGAAGAAGAAGAAGAAGAAGTATTCCGGTGGAGCGATTTTTGCCAATCTCAGGATACTCTTGAATAAGAAGAAGAAGAAGAAGAAGAAGAAGAAGAAGAAGAAGAAGAAGAAGAAGAAGAAGAAGAAGAAGAAGTGAAAGAAAAAAAAAGAAGCATTCTGGTTCAGAGTTTTTTCTTTGCCAATCTCAAGATACTCTGGAAGAAGAAGAAGAAGAAGAAGAAGAAGTATTTTGGCGTGGAGTTTTTTGCCAATCAGAAGAAGAAGAAGAAGAAGCAGTAAGAGAACTATTGTGGTGAGTTTTTGCTAATCTCAAGATGTTCGGAATCATAAAATCAAGAAGCAGCGTGAGAAAGAAAAAATGTGATGCTGATGAAAAATAGGAAGAGGATAGGAATTTTGAATCAGAATTATTGCCCAGGTTTTTATAACGATTAGAACTTAAATTGATTGGAGCTAGGAATCATAGGAGAAAATCAGAAAAACAATAATTAGTTAAGGTGCTCTACTGAAATTTTCAGAGAGATTCTTTATATAAAGATATGATCTCCCGGTATATGATTACAACAAAATGTTATCAAGAGCTAAGTAATTCATGGTTTAACCCTGAATCTTAACTTTTCTTTATATTTGGAGAATTTAAAACGGTACGAAGAATTACTCATATACATCATATGATCATCTACTCATTTTAATAAGACAATCGTAGAGTGAATTCAAACTTACCTTTAACTTCAATACAATTTTCTGTAAGTTATTATTATTATTATTATTATTATTATTATCATTATTATTATTATTATTATTAGCCAAACTTGAAAAAAAAAACAGGTTGCTACAAGCCCATGGGCTCCAACGGGGAAAATAGTTCACCGAGGAAAGGAAATAAGGAAATAGATAGAATATAGATAAGAAGTAAGAATATAAAACTTAAAGAATAAACTATAGTTTACTTCTTAGGTCTAATATTTAAATTCTTTTCTTGGGATTTAGAATTCTGACAAAGCATTCTCTTCTACTAAGAATATGCTATATTTATGCACACCTAAATCACCCTCCCTCACACTCCCCCCCCCCCCTCCCATGGAGTATCACAAAATCATAAGTTATTTGTCGGATATAAATTCTGTTAGATAATTTCCTTTCAGTCTGGCGATGCCATCTCCTTTCGAGGCCAATATCACGTGCACACGCAACGATGACGTCCGAGTTTAAGGATATCTATTGTTCCACCGTGATATCCTGACAGGAGTCATTTCCAATTGCAGGTTACCCTTTAAACTTGTCATGTTGTCAAAAACTTGAGTGTGTTTCACGAATTACTGTTGGATATATATTAGGGCTTGTAAGAAAATACGTCACGTAGCTTTTCAACTTCGTTAGGAATGTAGGATAGCCATAAAATGTAAACAAAAACTGAAATGTGTTAAGCTCGAGTATGACAACTAAATATATTTATATATATAAATATATATATATATGTATATATATATATATATATATATATATATATATATATATATATATATATATATAAATATATATATATATATATATATATATATATATATATATATATATATATATATATATATATATAAATATATACTGTATATATATATGTAAATATATATATATATATATATATATATATATATATATATATATATATATATATAATATTATGTCATCATCATCATCTCCTACGCCTATTGACGCATAGGGCCTCGATTAGATTTTGCCAGTCGTCTCTATCTTGAGCTTTTAAATCAACACTTCTCCACTCATCATCTCCTACTTCATGCTTCATAGTCCTCAGCCATGTAAGCCTGGGTCCTTCAACTCTTCTAGTGCCTTCTGGAGCCCAAATATATGTTTGGACAGCTAATCTCTTTCTGGGTGTCCGAAGAGGAAGACCAGATCATCTCCATCTACCCCTCAACGTGATCCCATCCATATATGGAACTTGAATAGTCTCTCCTATAGTTTCATTTCTAATCCTATCCTACAATTTCACCCCCAATATTCTTCT
>NC_090738.1:88722011-88734511 GCF_036898095.1 Palaemon carinicauda
TATTATTATTTTATAATAATATATAATAAAATATATATATAATATATATATATTATATACATATATATTATATATATATATTATACTTATATATATATATATATATATATATGTAAATATATAGTATATTATATATATATATATATATATATATATATATATATATATATATATATATATATATTATAAGGTACAGCAATATATATATATATATATATATATACATATATATATATATATATATATATGGTAAAAATGATAATTGCAATTCAGAATGTTTCTATCCACCTGAGTTGGTTATACTGTATAATTACAAAATATTTAGCTAACATTTACATATCTGTTCACTGGTTGATCTGTGCAAATATAATTTTCATTACCAGGTCTTCAATAAAGCTATTATTAATGTTGTTACTGCTCCTGGAATAGTTAATATTAGTTGTAATTTATTTATTTATTTATTTATCTACATATTTATTTTATTCATTTATTGTCTATCCTCACTGGGTTTTTTTTCCCTGGTGGAACCCTTGGGCTTATGGCATCCTGATTTTCCAACAAGATTTATAGCTTAGCTAGTAATAATAATAATAATAATAATAATAATAATAATAATAATAAATTGTATTCTTATATTCATCATCATGATTATTAGTATTATTATTATTAGTATTGGAATAATAATAATAATAATAATAATAATAATAATAATAATAGAAAATAATAATAATAATAATAAGAATAATGATAATAATAATAGTAATAATAATAAAAATAATAATAATAATAATAATAATAATAATAATAAAAATAATAATAATAATAATTATTATTATTATTATTTTAATATCAACCTTATTCTGTATAATAGGGGACACTGGCATTGTTGTTATTTTCAGAGTATGCTTATTAGTTTAATTATTTATGAGGAGAAAACACAATTCATGTTATGTGGCTCATTTTTACTGGAATATATTCAAATGTTTGATCTTAGCAAACAAGCATTGTAGTTTTCGAGTAATAATAATTTCATCTCACTTCTCTCGTTCATTTTTGTTTATCTGTCAAAACATGTCTATGAAGTAACTTTTTTTACTAGTTGTATATGTGTATATTTTATGAATAATAGTAAGAAAATAATTTAAGTTATGTAAGAGGTGAAAGAATGAAATGAAAATGATTACAAAATCTTCAAGACATGACAAAGGAATTCCCTTTTTGTAAGATATGAAAAGGATTTTAATAAATTGAATGTTATATACAATACGTAATTTAGCAGTTTAGATCAAATGACAGACGCCCTCCTGCTTCTATTTTACGAACTCTTACAATCATAACTTCAAAAATAATCCCACCTTCCCTTAGTGGTCAAAACATGGTCTCCTTCCACCCAAAAGAAGAGAGAGAGAGAGAGAGAGAGAGAGAGAGAGAGAGAGAGAGGCAAGTGGTGTATTCAAAGGGACTGTTAGTCATAGGCTAGATAAGTAAATGGGGTAACCCAAAGAAGAGAGAGAGAGAGAGAGAGAGAGAGAGAGAGAGAGAGGCAAGTGCTGTACTCAAGGGGACTAATAGTCATAGGCTAGATAAGAAAATGAGGTAACCCAAAGAAGAGAGAGAGAGAGAGAGAGAGAGAGAGAGAGAGAGAGAGGGGGGCAAGTGGTATATTCAAAGGGACTATTAGTCATAGGCTAGATAAGAAAATGAGGTAACCCAAAGATTAGAGAGAGAGAGAGAGAGAGAGAGAGAGAGAGAGAGAGAAAGAGTCTATATGAAACCTCCAAATCACATTAAAAGCATTTCCATGTACTTAAGCCAGATGGGACTCATAATAGTATTTCATTGTCTGGGGGAAAGTAATGAGTCTCCGGGAGAGAATTTATATTTATGTAGGGCTTCTGTCAGCATTTATCATTTACCCGCATAGGCTTTGCATCTGCTGTTTTCCCTTGAGTATCTATTGTTAGAATTATTTTTTATTTTTTCATTATTGTGGTTATTGGTATTATTAGTTTTGTTATTATCATTGTTATGGGAATGTTGGTCTTTATCATTATCAGCCTTAGCCTTATTATTATTATTATTATTATTATTATTATTATTATTATTATTATTATTATTATTATTATCATTCAAATAATTTACATCATCATCATTATCTGTCATAGCCTTGTTATTATTATTATTAACATTATTATTGTTATTTTTATGATTATTACATTATTATTATTATTATTATTATTAATATTTTTCTTATTATTATTCAAATGATTATTGACAGTAACGCCTTAAAAAGACTTTTGTTGAATAATATAAACCAATAAGAAAAGATAAATTATGATGGCAATAAAGTAGTTTGAAATTTGATTTTTACAGCTCAAAAATAATCTTTAAGGTTATTCATGATTTAAAAATTTGACATTTTACTGATGTATTTCTCAGCTTTCTAACATTTAAATGTAATTTATACTCTTGTGTGGTAATTAATTCCTCAAAGCTCATTTTAAAGTCAATTAAAGGTATACTTATCATGTGCCTTTGATTTCGTATCTAGTTACTAGCTGTTAGCAACTAGATGTTATAATATGATGATCATACGAGATGAAGTTGTGCAGCTATTTACGGAAAGATCAATGAATCATATGAAAAGAAAAAGGCAGAGATCAAAACCTGTCTCGAAACAAAATTCATTATTTTTACTGTCTATAGTCACCCCCAAAGTTTCCGGGAAAAATGAGCCCCACCCCCCTACTGACGTCATAGCCAATCTCCGGCGTTAGCAGCAGTCACAATATATCCCCTTACAAAATTTAAACTATCAATAACTTATAATTACTTAAGAGGATGTATTGTGAATACTGTGAACGTTGAAGACAACGTGATTGACTATGACATCATTAGGGAGTGGGGCTTATTTCGCCCGGAATCTTTGTTGCGATTATAGGGTTCCATAGAATCATAGTAAAGGCTTTTACTCTTGAAAATAGAAAGTTATCGACCATGTTCAATCTCATAGGTATGGTTTTCTTCTCTAAAAATAACTATTTCCTCACATGGCTATCTTTTTGCTTATTAACAAGTTTCGTGAAGAGGTCTCATTCATCTTTCTATTTATATATATATATATATATATATATATATACAGTGGTACCTCTACATACGAATCTAATTCGTTCCACAACCAACTTCGGATGTAGAAAATGATCGGATGTAATAAACGAACTTTCCCATAAGAATACATGGTAATTCCTTTAATTCGTTCCTCAGCCTAAAAACCCATAATAAATCCTTAATAAATGGCTACACATAATTACACATAACAATAACATAACTGCATAATATGAAAGAAGCATGTTAAAAGGATAATTATCAAGAAATAATAAATAAAAAAATGTGTTTTATTGCCACTTTACCTTAGAGACAGGCCAACGCAGGTGTAGGATTTGCTACTCAAGGGGGAGACGGACGATCAGCGAGAAGGTAGACATGGTGTTAACAAGTTCTTTAAATAAATACTCTCTCTCTCTCTCTCTCTCTCTCTCTCTCTCTCTCTCTCTCTCTCTTGTTCTTCTTCACTGTTAGTGTTAATGATGTCTATTAATTTTTTCTGAGAGAGAGAGAGAGAGAGAGAGAGAGAGAGAGAGAGATTAAACAAAAAAGAGAGATTAAACAAAAATGTGTTGTGTACATATGATTTTTAACAGCGTTAACGAGTTGAAAGACAGTTAAATGTAACTATAAAAACAATATCAGCGAATCTGAATTCCTTTATTAACTAAAACGAATATTGATACAAACATACTCGTGTGCGTATGCGTAAACACACACACACGCACGAGGAGACACGATCAGCGAGGAGGTAGAGATGGTGACTGCGATAACTTACCGTAACTTACACTACGGAAATTTTAATCTAACTTAACTTATTTATTTTATTTTACTTTTATATTTCATATTGTTTGCATTTTTTTTCTTTTGATTTTATATTATCATCACTTTCAGTGACGAGTTACGGTATGTTATCGCAGTCACCATCTCTACCTCCTCCCCGACCGTCTCTCTTACTGTGTAGCAATTTTTGCACCTGTGAGTGTGTTTGTGCATACGCACACGAGTGTGTTTGTATCAATATTTGTTTTAGTTAATAATGGAATTCAGATTAGCTGTTATTACTTTCTTAGTTACATTTAATTGTTTTTCAACTCGTTGACGCTGTTAAAAATCATATGTACTCTAAACACATTTTTGTTTAATCTCTCTCTCTCTCTCTCTCTCTCTCTCTCTCTCTCTATCTCTCTCTCTCTCTCTCGGAAAAAAAATAATAGACGTATCTAACACTATAACAGCGAAGAAGAACGAGAGAGAGAGAGAGAGAGAGAGAGAGAGAGAGAGAGATTTTATTTAAAGAACATGTTAATGCTATGTTTAGAGAGAAACAGAAAAAGAGAGAAGTCTTATTTAAACGAGCTTGTTAATGCTATCATGGTTTTCTTTGCTTCACTTTTTTCTTTCTTTCTGTTCATCACGCTGGCCCTTCTCGGAAATGATCGTTGCCAACAATCTCTTTGCCCTTTATCCCTATCAATAAAAGGTGTTCTATCTCTTCCAGGGTATTGCTAAGATGTCTTGTAATAATGGTGATGACCTTCGATGGTTATTTGCTTTAATGGCTGCCTTCAGCTTGATGATCCACGAAATCATAGGCCTATTCCGGCCATATTGTTTAGCCACACAATATCACTCACATGCACACTGCTCTCATGTTTTTCTATAATTTCTTGCTTCAATTCTAATGAAAGAATTGCCTTGTTCCTTTACTGAAACTTAGCTTTTTAGGCACCATGATTATAAGTCAAATCAAAAAGGAAATGTGAGAAAAGGAAGAAAATAAGCACTGTTAATAAGAGACCAAACAGAGGACAACCACACAATACACACAAGAATAGAGAACTGAGCACTCGACGCTCAATGGCGTAATGTTTACTTCGTGTGTCGAAATAAAATTTGGGTGTAGAGTAAAAAATTTGCTGGAATCTTACTTAGGATGTTGGAAAATTCGGATGTAGATACGTTCGTGTGTAGAGGTTCCACTGTGTATATATATATATATATATATATATATATATATATATATATATATATATATGTGTGTAAAGGCATTTATTTTCCTGCTTCCTAATATTCAATAATGAATATCGTATATCAAAATCACCACTTCATTTCTATTAATGCTTTGATAAACTTTTCAATGTTATAAATCTGGATACCAAGCTTAGAATAATTGAAGCTCTTTGTTGTAACAAGAGGAAGATCCACAAAAATCTTATTGATTGATGTAAAATATGTTTCTATAAATGAAATAAACATAATACACGGGGATCGTAAATTAAATCGTATTCAACAACCATAATGAATTATTCAGTTACCCCAGTTAGCATCAACAGGCATTATATTCTTCTTGTAATATAATAGAAACTTGATTGATTCCCATTTTTATTGGAGATATTATTTATGAAAAAAAATTCTTATTGTTTTGTACAATAGGTGACCAGTGTGACGGCACCGAGTAAGGCTGTGAACTCAAAGGCAGGTTGGAAACGACTAAGTTATATTATTGTAGAACATTCTCCTTATATACAAAACCTCAAGGCAACAGGACATAACAAGTTCACAAGACAGACAATATTACAGAGGAAAAACCAGACATGAATTTTCATGTTCGTTTTAGTGTGAGGGAAGAGCGAAGATACAAACATAACAAATACAAAGGGAATTATGTACAATTGTTTGACACACGGTTGGTACATGGCACCCCCCCCCCCCTAAAAATGACATACTGTACATGTTAAATAGGGCACCCTGATCTAGAGAGGCGAACTGTAGGGGAGTCATCTGGCAGAAGATAAGCAGGTTTTAGACGATCAATGGAGACCCAGTCTTCTTTGCCCTGAATGTTTAGGAGGAATGCTTTTGGACTGCGTCGGATCACAAGGAAAGGGCCCGTGTAAGGGGGCGTTAGTGGTGGCTTGCTGGTGTCGTTGCACAGGAAGATGTGCGTTGCAGAGTGCAAGTCCGTTGGTATGTGATGCTTCGCTGGTGGCTTGTAAGTCTGGTGGCACGGAGTAAATTTTCCCACGACGTGACGTATGCGCTGGAGATCGTCGGAGGAGGTTGTAGAAGGAAAAAATTCGGCAGGGACGACCAACGGATCGCCATACACCATTTCAGCTGCCGAGACGTCGAGGGCGTCTTTAGGAGTGGTCCTTAGTCCAAGGAGGACCCAGGGAAGCTGAGTAAACCAGTTGAAATCCTTGCAGCAGGACATCGAAGCTGCTTTGAGGGTGCGATGAAAACATTCAACCATTCCATTGGCAGCGGGATTGTAGGCCGTTGTCTGATGTAGGGTGATGCCCAGGAGATTCGCTAATGACGTCCACAATTGAGAGGTGAAAGTGGTTCCCCTGTTAGAAGTAATATGCTCAGGGATACCGAATCTTGAAATCCATCCAGAGAGTAAGGCTGATGTACATGAGGCGGACGTTGCAGTTTCAATGGGAATGGCTTCAGGCCAATGAGTGGAGCGATCGATGACGGTAAACAGGTAACGATGTCCTTGTGATGTGGGTAGGGGGCCTACAACTTCGACGTAAATGTGTGCGAAACGACGCTAAGGTTGAGGAAAGGTGCCCACTCCTGAATCCGTGTGTCAATGTACTTTGGAAATTTGGCAAGAAGTACAGGCGCGGACCCAATCCTTAGCATCCTTAGAAATGCCGTGCCAAATGAACTTTGCCTTTAGCAGCTGTGCAGTAGAACGGCACGAGGGATGTGAAAGGCCGTGGATGAAATCAAACACCTGTCGGCGCATGGGAGCAGGAATTCAAGGTCGCGGTGTTGGAGTCTTCGGGGGAAAATCTTCCCAACGGAGGGACGTGCAGGATGTCCTACAAGCTTGATACTCTGGATCCTGTCGTTGGGCTTCAGCCAGGGCGTTGTAATCCAATCCCAGTTGAATGGCAGCCAACGTGTTTCTTGACAGGGCATCGGTAAAGGGATTCATTTTCCCAGGGATGTATTGGAGGGTGCAATTATATTCAGCCACGGTGGAGAGATGTCGGCGTTGACGGGCGGACCAGGCATCAGACTGTCAAGTGAAGGAGTGCACCAGAGGCATATGGTCTGTGCGAATGACGAAGGGCGTACCTTCTAAGAAATGGCGAAAGTGACGGACAGCCAAGTGCACCGCCAGCAATTCTCGATCGAAGGTAGAATAACCCGATTCCACCTTGGACAGTTTTCTGCTGAAGAAGCCCAATGGGCGGGGCTAGCCTTTGACCACCTGCTCGAGTACTGCACCAATAGCAACGTTGCTGTCATCGGTGGAGAGAAGGAGAGGGGCGTGTGGGATAGGAAAATTGAGAGCCGCAGCAGTTGATAGGGCCTTCTTTGCATTGCAGAAGGCTGCTTCTTGAAGGGGACCCCACTTTAGGTCCTTTGGCTTGCCCTTGAGGGAGGCGTAGAGGGGAGCAAGAGTGGCGGCAATGGCTGGCAGAAAACGGTGATAATAGTTGATCATGCCCAAGAATTCCTGCAGAGCTTTGACGGTCGAGGGCACGGGGAAATTCTGAACGGCTGCTACCTTCTCAGGGAGGGGATGGACTCCTTCAGGAGTGATATGGTGCCCTAAGAACGACACTTCGTTGGCGCCACAGGTACACTTGTCATACTGGACTACAAGGCCGTTTTGTTGCAGGCGGTCGAGCATGATGCGCAGGTGACGGAGGTGTTCCTCTTTTGAGAAGGAGAACATAAGTATGTCGTCCACATAACATACACAGAAAGGGAGGTCCCCTAAGATGCCATCCATTAGATGTTGAAACGTTGCCCCAGCATTACGAAGGCCAAAACAGGAGTAATTGAAGGTGTATGTGACAAACGGAGTGGTGATGGCGGTCTTGGGGATGTCTTCTGGGTTCATAGGCACCTGATAATACCCCTTCAGGAGGTCGAGCGTAAAGAAAACCTTCGCTTTGTGCAGATAGGAGGTTACATCGGCAATGTTTGGGAGGGGGTAGTGATCCGGTTCTGTTTGCATGTTCAGGCGCCTGTAATCCCCGCACAGACAGAGGGAGCCGTCTTTCTTCAGAACGATGTTTAAGGGTGACGACCATGGGCTGGAGGCCTTTTGGCAAAGGCCCATTTTCTCCATTTCGGCGAACGTCTGTTTGGCGGCTGCCAATCGTTCCGGTACCAGACGTCTGAATTTTGCGAAGACTGGGGGTCCCGTCGTCTTGATATGGTGATAAATACCGTGCTTGGCAGGAACCGTGGGCGTTTGGTAAAGTTCTGGAGGGAAAACTTCTGGGTACGACGTGAGGAGGTGGGCGTAGGCATCTCTGGGTGCGCTGATGTGGAGAGCGAGGTTAGAGGGGGCGGGTTGAAGAGGTGTCGACAAGTACGAGTCTGCGTTGACCAATCGTCGGTGGGCGACATCGACCAGAAGGTGGAAATGAGAGAGGAAATCTGCACCGAGGATTGGCATTGTGACGTCAGCAACGAGAAACTTCCAATTGAATTTACCGTTTCCGAACAATAATGTGAGGTTCTCGTAACCGTAGGTGGGTATCGCAGATCCGTTGGCAGCTACCAAGCGGACGTCGGCAGATGTAGACAGACTACGTTGTGCCTTGAAGAGTTTCCTTGGCAAAAGAGAACGACAAGCACCTGTGTCTACCAAAAATCGCATGCCCGTTCCTGCATCCTGTAAAAAGAAAAGAATAGAAACATGGGAGGCCACCGCCACAAGCGATGGCCTACTTACACGTTTTTTGGCCACTGACAATCCTTAGCAAATTTCTTCGCGGTTGCCCCGAATCTGAAGTGGTAGTAGCAAAACTGCGGCGGATGGGTCGTAGTAAGTGGCTGTAGAAGTCGTTTGTTGGGGCGCAAGCGATTGGTGGGTGGTGGGCGGCTTTGTCGCCGCTTAGGCACGTCACGGAGTAGGCGTGTATGTCCTACGGCATTCATGTCAGCTTCGGTTGACGTTGAATAGGCATCCTCGTCGTCAGGGGTGGAGGCGTTGATGAAGGTCTTGAAGTGGTTGTCCATATGGGCGTCGGCTTTGGTCATCAAGTTTTTTATGGGTAAACTATCGACATCGGGTATGGCAGCGCGGACAGGTTCAGGTAAACGGCGTATCCAAAGGGCACGGAGTAGGTTCACCTCACGAGGAGAGCCGTCTGCGGCAGGTCGAAGGCGAGCGATACTGGTCATTTCCCTGAGGGCAAGCGAAGCCCTTTGGTCCCCCAATGGTTGTTGCGAGAGCTGAAAAAGCTTTGCTATAAGGGCAGCTGGCAACGGCGAGTACTGCTGCAGAAGGTATGTTTTGAGGGCGTCATACGCTAATGGGGTGTCTCTTTGTTCACAAAGCCAGTCGGATATTTCTGGGAAGGTGTCCTCGGGTATCACTGCAAGAACATAATCTGCTTTGGTGGTTGAGCGAGTCACGCCCCTGATACGAAAGTGGACTTCAGCGCGTTAAAACCAAGCAAACGCTTCTCTGCTGGCGAACGGTGAAAGTTTCAATGGGGCGGCCGCAGTGCCAACTGCTGTAGTAGAGTCCGTCTCCGACATAGTACCAACGATGGAGGGGCGAGGGAGGTGGGGGTGGGAGGCAGTGGGAGCGAGTCGACTTCCGGGGTCACCAATGTGAAGGCGCCGAGTAAGGCTGTGAACTCAAAGGCAGGTTAGAAACGACTGAGTTATAATATTGTAGAACATTCTCCTTATATACAAAACCTCAAGGCAACAGGACATAAGTTCAAAAGACAGACAATATTACAGAGGAAAAACCAGACATGAATTTTCATGTTCTTTTTAGTGCGAGGGAAGAGCGAAGATACAAACATAATATATACAAAAGGAATCATGTACAATTGTTTGAAACACGGTTGGTACACCAGATTTGGAAACATACACATGGTACACATGTTAACAGTTATGCATACGCTAATTCTTAGACAGTCAGAGATTGGTAGAATTAACAACCAAGCGTCCATGATTGCATACACAAATTTGTACATACATATATATACACACACACACACACACACACACATATATATATATATATATATATATATATATATATATATATATATATATATATATATATATATATATATATATATATATATATATATATATGCACACGCATTTATATATATATATATATATATATATATATATATATATATATATATATATATATATATATATATATATATATATGTACACGCATATACATACATATATATATATATATATATATATATATATATATATATATATATATATATATATGTATATGTACACACTTATATATATATATATATATATATATATATATATATATATATATATATATGTACACACTTATATATATATATATATATATATATATATATATATATATATATATATATATATATATATATATATATATATGTATGTGTGTGTGTGTGCGTGTGTATTGTAGCCACGAAAAGGAGAGCAAAAGACTTGATTAGAGCTAGTACTCTCGTGTTACTGGTTATTTAATCGGACTCACAATTCGAATAGATATTCAAGGATATCCTGTTTAGTGACAATAAGGGGATCCCTAAGCTGTCAGTATCTGGACGATTCCCGGCATTGTCTTAGATTTTGAACTGTGATTACACAATATTCCTTTGGGTAAAGTCAATAATATGGATTACTGTCTTGACATCCGACCAACCGACTCCATAACTTTATCCAAGCCAATTGACAGCTAATGCAATATTAGACTAGCGCCTGGAGACAGCCATCTTATGATATTTTGTTCTGGCAGAAATCCCTTTAGATGTTTGGCCGGAGGAAAGTAAGTTACGCTCTGAAGAAGGAATATTATATATGTAAGACTATTTTCTGAAGGGAATGCCTTTATGGGTTATGGTGGCCGGTTGGTAACGTCCTTGCCTGGTGGTCGCAAGACTAGGGTTCGAGTCCCGCTCAAGCATGTTAGTTCCTTTGGTCGCTGCAACATCACCTTCTATGTGAGCTAAGGATCGGGACTTTGGGAGAGCCTATAGGTCTACCTGCTGAGTCAACAGTACCCATTGCCCGACTCTACTTGGTACTAGCTTGGGTGGAGAGGGAGTTTGGGCACTGATCATATGTATATATAGTCAGTCTCTAGGGCATTGACCTGTTTGATAGGGCATTGCCACTGTCCCTTCCCTCTTCCATTCAGGAGCACCCTTTAAACCATTAAATATGAAGCCCTTAAAGCTGATGTTTGGCTGTCATAGAGCAAGTTACTTTCTGAATAAGGAATACTATTTATTATATTATTGGTGTTTCCATAGTTATTCTTAATCAACATCTATCAACATATTTAATCATTACCCTTATATACATTTTTAAAGAGAGGCATGACGTCTAAAGAAAAGTCGTGAGTGTTTTTTAGGGGTCATACCTAAGATATGTCCTCGACTTATAGATGCCTTTAATTTTAAATTTGAAGTAATATGCTATAAACACGCGCCCGCGCTCACACACACAAACACACACGCATGCATATATATATATATATATATATATATATATATATATATATATATATATATATATATATATATATATATATATATATATGATGGGGATACAAAAGAAAACCCAAAAGTGGTTGATGTTGGAGAGAATGGGTTAAACCTTCAAAATTTATGAAAGATTATCTCTCTTTTCTCGGATGTGATTACAATCAAAACATTTTCTTAGGGATTAAATGTATCAATTAACATATCTTCATATCCATAAATTTCCTTCTTTAGTTTTAAACTTTTTCAGGCAACTCACATACAAATGAAAAGTGATACATTATCTACGGTTTCTTCAATACTACAGACGTTGCTGACACTTGAATGTAAAAATCAATGTCAAACTCTAACTTTAACTTGTAGGAAATATTTTTATGTTGAACATACTGACGTAAGTCTCTTTTTATAGTTTATATAAGAAAGATATATTTTAGTTATTACTGTTCTTAAAATATTTTATTTTTATTGTTAATTAGTTCTATTATAGCTTATTTACTTATTATTTCCTTTCCTCACTGAGCTATTGTTCTCTGCTGGAGCCCTTGGACTTATAGCATCCTGATTCTCCAACTAGGGTTGTAGCTTAACTGATAATAATAATAATAATAATAATGATAATAATAATAGTAATAATAATATTCTAAGAGGATTTATATAGTTTACATAACATCGTTTCAGAAGAAAATCTTCTTTAAATACCATGTTAGTCTGACCTTTCATTCTTACGTAGCAAGTAATTACTTCTAAAATTTTCTTCTTTCATGCAAACTAAACTCTTGACCTTCTATTCGTCAATATTAACTATGTCACTCTGACATTTAATATTTTTATGACCTCTTGGGCATTCTTAAATTTCCTTCAGTGAAAAGTATGAGGTCCCTCTGG
>NC_090738.1:88737011-88742011 GCF_036898095.1 Palaemon carinicauda
AATACCGACGACTCGTGTGAAACGTTTGTGCATTTGGTCTTAGAGGCGAAAATTTGGGGGAAGAAAATGAGTTTTTTGGGAAAAATTTAAATTTCTTTTGTTGTCTTCTTCATGAAGAGAAAGCTATTTTTATGGGCAAATCGTTTTTATTGTTAATGTAATGAACACAATTGGAAAACGAATATTTGGGAAAAATTTATATTGATCTTGTTCTCTTCATGAACAGAAAGTTATTTTTATGGTAAAACCGTTATTATTGTTGATTTATATTATTGGAAAGACGATTTTTTTATTAGAATTCAAAAGTAGTAAATCATATATAATTATTTTCTAATATGAAACCAAACCTTTAGATATAGATTCCATATAATTTGTTCTTTAATACATTAGCCTAAATCAATAAACTAATCAAAATGTGAAATATATTAGTTTCTAACATGAATTTCTAAACCAAAGGAAAAAACGCCTTTTGATTTTGTGTAAATGATTTATACGGTATATAAAATACTTTGATAAAAAACTGATTTTACAACAAGATTTTCAGAGATCAATAAGATTTGCCCGTAGCAGAAATATGAGATTTCATATATAATATATCTTTAACAGAGATATAAATTACACAAGTCATAGATAAAAAAAAATATTTTCACTTTTAGGATAACAGAAAGGTTGTATCGCCATTTAAATGTTTAGCTTCTTTTCATTAATATAATTCCTAAATAACGATGATTTGCAATTTATTATAGTTTTCGACTCAAGTAAAGGATAGAACGTATAGTCGATATCAGATTTTCTGTCCAGAAATTCTTATAAGTAGGTACTACCATATATATTAAAGAAGAATTATTTGCTGGATATTTATTTATAAAAAATAAATAGGAATGAAGGCGAACATTCCTACAGCAATGTCTCCTTCACTGGAGTTGAGCAATTACGAGCGGTAAACTGAATCGAACGGTCCTCATCATCCACTTTGGTATTTTGCGTAATTCACGTAATATAAAAAACAGAACTCGAGGAAATTTTGAGTTCCGTGGTCCTGGGTGTCATTAAGTAAATAAGAGGAAGAAGAAGTGAAAGAAACAGAGAAGTAGTCTGGTGTAGAGTTTTATTTTGCCAATCTCAAGATACTCATAAAGAAGAAGAAAAAAAAGATGTATTCTGGTGTAAAGTTTTTGCAAATCTCAAGATACTCTGGAAGAAGAAGAAGAAGAAGAAGAAGAAGAAGAAGAAGAAGTATTCCGGTGAAGGGATTTTTGCCAATCTCAAGATACTCTTGAAGAAGAAGAAGAAGAAGAAGAAGAAGAAGAAGAAGAAGAAGAAGAAGAAGAAGAAGAAGAAGAAGAAGTGAAAGAAAAAAAGAAGCATTGTGGTTCAGAGTTTTTTCTTTGCCAATCTCAAGATACTCTGGAAGAAGAAGAAGAAGAAGAAGAAGAAGAAGAAGAAGAAGAAGAAGAAGAAGAAGTATTTTGGCGTGGAGTTTTTTGCCAATCAGAAAAAGAAGAAGAAGCAGTAAGAGAACTATTGCGGTGAATTTTTGCTAATCTCAAGATGTTCTGAGTCATGAAATTAAGAAGCAGCGTGAGAAAGAAAAAATGTGATGCTGATGAAAAATAGGAAGAGGATAGGAATTTTGAATCAGAATTATTTTCCAGGTTTTTATAACGATTATAACTTAAATTGATTGGAGCTAGGAATCTTAGGAGAAAATCAGGAAAATAATAATTAGTTAAGGTGCTCTACTGAAATTTTCAGAGAGATTCTTTATATAAAGATATGATTTCCCGGTATATGATTCCAACAAAATGTTATCAAGAGCTAAGTCATTCATGGTTTAACCCTGAATCTTAACTTTTCTTTATATTTGGAGAATTTAAAACGGAACGAAGAATTACTCATATACATCATATGATCATCTACTCATTTTGATGAGAAAATCGTAGAGTGAATTCTAACTTACCTTTAACTTCTATACAATTTTCTGTAAGTTATTATTATTATTATTATTATTATTATTATTATTATTAGCTAAACTTGAAAAAAAAAATGAGTTGCTACAAGCCCATGGGCTCCAACAGGGAAAATAGTTCACCGAGGAAAGGAAATAAGGAAATAGATAGACTATAGATGAGAACTAATAATATAAAACTTAAAGAATAAACTATAGTTTACTTCTTAGGTCTAATATTTAAATTCTTTCCTTAGGATTTAGAACTCTGACAAAGCATTCTCTTCTACTAAGAATATGCTATATTTGTGCACACCTAAATCACCCCTCGCCCACAACTCCCCCACTCCTATGGAGTATAACAAAGTCATAATATCTTTGTCGGATATAAATTCTGCCAGACAATTTCCTTTCAGTCTGGTGATGCCATCTCTTTCGAGGCCAATATCACGTGTACACGCAACGATGACGTCCGACTTTAAGGATATCTATTGTTCCTCCGTGATATCCTGACAGGAGTCATTTCCAATTGCAGGTTACCCTTTAAACCTGTCATGTTGTCAAAAACTTGAGTGTGTTTCACGAATTATTGTTGGATATATATTAGGGCTTGTTTGAAAATACGTCACGTGGCTTTTCAACTTCGCTTGGAATGTAGGATAGCCATAAAATGTAAACACAAACTGAAATGTGTTAAGCTCGAGTATGACAACTAAATATATATATATATATATATATATATATATATATATATATATATATATATATATATATATATATATATATATATATATATATATATATATTTATATATATATATATATATATATATATATATATATATAAATATATATATACATATATATATATATATATATATATATATATATATATATATATATATATATATATATATAGATATATATATATATATATATATATATATATATATATATATATATATATATATACATATATATATATATATATATATATATATATATATATATATATATCATCATCATCATCATCTCCTACGCCTATTGACGCATAGGGCCTCGGTTAGATTTTGCCAGTCGTCTCTATCTTGAGCTTTTAAATCAACAATTCTCCACTCATCATCTCCTACTTCATGCTTCATAGTCCTCAGCCATGTAGGCCTGGGTCCTTGAACTCTTCTAGTGCCTTCTGGAGCCCAAATATATGTTTGGACAACTAATCTCTTTCGGGGTGTGCGAAGAGGAAGACCAGATTATCTCCATCTACCCCTCAACGTGATCCCATCCATATATGGAACTTGAATAGTCTCTCCTATAGTTTCATCTCTAATCCTATCCTACAATTTCACCCCAAATATTCTTCTGAAGATTTTGTTTTCAAAACTACAAAATCTGCTGCATACTGCTTCATTGTCATACCAAGACTCATGTCCACACAGTAACACAGACCTCATTAAACTGATATATCGCCTGATTTATATGTGTAATTTAAGGCGATTTTATTTCCAAATTTTACTTAACCTTGCCATTGCCTGATTTTCTTTTTTTCAATTTTCCATTAAATTCCAATTCTAAAGTACCTGTATTGTGAGATCATAGTTTCCAAATATTTAAATGATTCTACCTCATTAATCCTTTCTCCTTCCAGTGCTATTTCATCTTCCATTGCATATTCCATTTTCATCACCTCGGTCTTTCTTCTATTTATCTTGAGCCCAACTGCCTGTGATATTTCATGCATTCTGGTAAGCAAGCATTGCAAATCCTGTAGTGTTCTGCTAATAAGGATAGCATCATCAGCATATTCTATGTCAGCTAATATCCTATTGCCAATTAAATAATATCTATTTTCATGAAACATATTCATTCCTATATACCAAGGCACTTCCCCCAATTTTGGGGGGTAGCCGACATCAAACAAATGAGAGCAAGGGAACCTTTCCTCTCTACGTTCCTCCCAGCCTGACGAGGGACTCAACTGAGTTCGGCTGGTACTGCTAGGGTGCCAAAGCCCACCCTCCCCCCTTATCCACCACAGATGAAGCTTCATAACGCCGAATCCCCTACTGATGCTACCTCCATGGTCAACCAGTTATCATTGGCCTCATACAACACATACTTTATGTGTTGAATGGAGCATTGTGAATCTGTGTTTTAAAATTCAGTTCTAAAGCGTCTTTAGTTTTCAAACATTTCACTCCATTTTATGTTTTTCCATCTCAAGTATTTTCATTTACTCCATTTTATAGTGAGCATAAATAACGAATATCGAAAAACACATCGACATTATTAAAAATATTGATATTACTAAATATCTCGGAGATCTGTAATCCGTCAGCCTTGAAAGGGATTTACTCCGTTAAATCCTACGAAAAACTATTTAATCCAGTGTTGTAATATTAATCTAATGTATTTTATGAATAAAATTAATAAGAATTTAACCTTTCAACATATTTAAGCCTCTTATTTAGTTTATCCATATGAATAGAGAATATTGAAGGGATATCTGATAGAAATTTGATAATTTAGTTATATTTGATAAGATGTCTGCTCTTTGATTATGTTATATTCAAACTAGCGGTAATTGGTGATGTTCTTATTATATTTAATAGGGATGTGTCACCATTTATGAATGGAAAAGGCGGATATGAAAAATGGATTTTATCAAAGTATCAGATAATACCCATAATACCAATGATTTTTGGCCTTTTTAAAGACAGGTAATTCTATACAAAAATACATCAGGAAAATAAATAATAGCTTAAAGTTATAAAGTTCTATATATATATATATATATATATATATATATATATATATATATATATATATATATATATATATATGTATATATATATATATATATATATATATATATATATATATATCTATATAAGTATATATAATATACCTGTATATATATATATATATATATATATATATATATATATATATATATATATATATATATATATATATATATATATATATATGTATATATGTATATACAAACACACACACACACACACATATATATATATATATATATATATATA
>NC_090738.1:88754511-88764511 GCF_036898095.1 Palaemon carinicauda
ATATATATATATATATATATATATGTATATATATATATATATATATATATATATATATATATATATATATATATATATATATATATACATGCAGTATGAAACAAAGATATTTATGACCAGGGTCGATATTAATTCCCCATTTTAGAGACTCAGTTAGGAACATATCTGTAAATATGCTAAATATATTCAGCAATGTAAAATTTTCAATGCCAAATGATGAACGCTTGTTCTGCATTTAACCATATTCTTCTCTTTCTAAGTAAGACTGAACCTCATTTAACCTATTATGAGAACACCCATCTATCTAATCACATATCTATCTATTTCTTAAAAGCCCCAAATGGAATATCACCAATCATGCATAATATCAATTCTCAACAACATGTTAATTCAACATGAAAAGAATCTCCTGATGACAGAACGATGCAAACATGTTAACATCATACGAACGATTCTTAGTTGCGTCAGGGACCTTCAAATTTCAAGTAATTCCCCTTTGCATACGAAGAAATCATTACCGTGACTCGAGTGTCGTCCATCGTCAACTACAAATGTTGACGAACCTTAAACCTGAACTGAAATTCATTTTTTTTCTTTCTTCAATAGACAATTTTTCTTTATAAGTTTCGAAATTTTGGGTGATTTAAAGTATCGTTGTTTTGAGGTGAACTTTATAATCTATCTATCTAACTATCTATCTATCTATATATCTATCTATATATATACACATATATATATATATATATATATATATATATATATATATATATATATATATATATATATACGCAAAAGCCAGTAGGAAATAATAAAAAGCTTTAGTACCAAGCGCTTTCGTGCATTTTAATACACTTCTTCAGGGTACAATAAAAAGTGAGACATAGTTGAAGGACGTCAATAAGTAAAATAGGATAAAAACAAAAAACTAAAATTTGTTTTGAACAGCAGAGAAATGATAGAAAAACATAGTCAGCTAACTAGCATTGTCAAACAATCAAACAACCCACAGCCAAAATTTGTACTTGAACGGAAACTGGTCATAAACACATAGAAAAGGTAAACACAAATTATATAATTCTTAATTGTTGAACAATATTGGTCATGATTAAGAATTATATAATTTGTGTTTACCTTTTTTATGTGTTTATGACCAGTTTCCGTTCAAGTACAAATTTTGGCTGTGGGTTGTTTGATTGTTTGACAATGCTAGTTAGCTGACTATGTTTTTCTATCATTTCTCTGCTGTTCAAAACAAATTTTAGTTTTTTGTTTTTATCCTATTTTACTTATTGACGTCCTTCAACTATGTCTCACTTTTTATTGTACCCTGAAGAAGTGTATTAAAATGCACGAAAGCGCTTGGTACTAAAGCTTTTTATTATTTCCTACTGGCTTTTGCGTATACCAAGTCACGTGATCCTTGTGGCAGTAAAGCATATATATATATATACATACTGTATATATATATATATATATATATATATATATATATATATATATATATATATATATATATATATATATTAAAAAACATACACATATACGTGTGCGTGTATACATATATATATATATATATATATATATATATATATATATATATATATATATATATATATATATATATATATATATATATATATATATATTTATATATATACAGTATATATATATATATATATATATATATATATATATCTATATATATATATATATATATATATATATATATATATATATATATATATATATATATATGTATATATATATATATATATATATATATATATATATACATATATATATATATTTATATATACATATATATATATATATATATATATATATATATATATATATATATATATATTTATATATATACATATATATAATATATATATATATATATATATATATATATATATATATATATATATATATATATATATATATTTATATATACATATATATAATATATATATATATATATATATATATATATATATATATATATATATATATATATATATTTTTGGGCTCAAGCCATGTCGTCCTGATGGAAGTTCCTATAGGGTAGCTTCCTAGGGTATATTACAACTACGGCGATATTCCCAGAGAATTTACCTTAAGGTACCAGAATTCTAACTCCTGGAGCGAGTATCCCTCGTGAAAGGGATATCGCGACATATCAGAGGACGTATTCTAGACACGTCACATGGCAATCTACATCCTGGACAGAGATTTCGTCTCGTAGGAGGTGATTGACGAGATACGAATTCGGGAAAGAAAAAGGGGGAGCCGCTCCCAAGGCTTCCCTATCCCCCGATTCGTATGCGTGCCTGGCGCCAATCCTGGCGCCATCTGTATTCCTTTTTGCGTAGCTTAACAACTCGGTGTTTTTTCCTGTTTTTCTCGCAAATCTTGGATTTATTCGACTTTTCATGGCTTCTTCGTTTTCGTCGGCCTCTGATAAGTTGAGTATAGTGTCTGTTATGTATAAATGTAGGCTCTTGGTAAAATTTTGAGTGATTAATAGGATTAATCTTTGATACAAGAGCCGTAGCCTACCAGAGGTGTCCTGGACACTGTCGCTCGCTAGGTATAAATTAGTTAGTCAGAGCGACATTCCTGGTTGTTTTGCTTTAATAAATTTTAGCTATTTAGCATTACATAGGATTTCCTTTCGTGCTTAGTATTATTTGGCGAAGTATTCGCCATTCTGGCCTACGCTAGGCCATGTAGCCTAGTTGTTTGGTCCTAGTACTTCATGCATGATTTTGGTTTTTCCGAGTGTAATTAAAATTTTATTGAAGCTTTAGGCTATATTTTATACATTTTAGACTGTGTGGAATATTTCCAAGATTGTATACGTATGAGTTTCGGTGAATTAGGTAATCGATTCTCTTGGTGCCTAGGCTAATTGCTTATGGAGCCTTAGTATACTTTATCATACTCCCCGGTTGCTTTCTTTTCTTCGGTGAAGGTATGCAATCCCTTTCCCTCTGTTTAAGCCTTGGGCTTATCCCTAAGTGGTTTTTTCCGAATTTATTTTCGATAAAACTATACTAGGGTGTTACTGTACCTTCCTGTTCCTGTAGTTATGGTTCAAGAGGGACAGAACAACAGAGTTTTTAGTCTGAGTCTGTGTTGTCTGGCTTGGGGCAGAGTCCCCCTCGCTGACCTAACACATACAAAGGGAGCTTAGCTCCCTTAGGTCACTACCGAAGGTTTCTGTAGTTATGATTCCTTCTTTTGTGATCTACCAGACTAGTCCTGTTGCTGTTCTCGGGGGAGGATAAGTTCTTCCCTTGGGAGTAGCAACGCCTTCCTTGCTTTGGTGCTCTGGAAGCTGGCAAGTATTGCTGGCCTTTCCCCTTAGATCTCCCTTAGGCTAAGATAAGTTTCTTGGCTGCGGGTGATCTGTCACTAAAGCAAGGTTGGCAGGACCCTCTTGTCCCTTCCCCCTCTATCTCCGTAATGGCCTAGCCATTACTGTACTGTACCTTGCCGGCCGGCAGAGCTGGCCGGCAGGGGTCTTACTGTACTGTACGTCGTTCTACTTCTGGACCTAGTATAGGTTGGGATGTGGAATTGACTCAGCCCATTGCCGGCCGGCAGAGCTGCTGGCCGGCAAGGGTCTTATGTTTTCGAGTGCTGCCCGGACCTCTCTTGGTCCCTCATCCATGCCTGCCGGCAGAGCCGGACGGCATTGGTCAAGGAAGCCTGAATTAGTTTCTCCCCTTCCTTATATGCACTCTTTCGGTTGCCGGGCTTGGAGGTTGTGTACAGTCTTATCCCGGCATCCATTCTATTTTTCTTCTAGTGCTGTACCTGTCCCGGCTGCCAGCCTATGAGGCCGGCTGCTGGCCTATGAGGCCGACAGCCGGGCAGGTGTAGTCCTCTGGTTCTTTTGCTGCCGGCTGGCATCGGTCTTGTACCTTTGCCGGCCGGCTTATGTCAGTCCTTGTCTGCCGGTCACCAAGAGTGTGGCCGGCAGCTGGGTACTACCTTGTGTAGTTGCTGGCCGGCAGCCATTGCCGGCCAACACTGGCTGTTACCGGCCGGCAGTTGCTGCCGACCGGCACAGGCATTTGAACCAGAGTGCTGCCGCCCTATAGCTGTTAAGTAGTATACTTTAAAGCTAGTTGTGGTGTGTGCCGGCCGGCAAAGGCAGGCCGGCACACATCCCCCTATACTGTACTAGTATTCTTCTGTATAGCATATACAGTAAGAAGAAAACTATAGTAAATGTTTTGGTACAGCACTGTATCTTCTAACACTATAGTGTTTTCTTGCACATCCCATTGCTGTTGCCCTCAGATAGGAAGCTGAGTTCTTCCCTGTCTATTATCCAGGATTTTAAAATCATTGCTTAGGTGTGAGCTCCACCTGTTTCCTCTGGAAACCTTGCATTGGTTACTCTAGAAGAGATAAACCATTTTTGATTTTATTATCTGGAAGGCTGCAACAATGGGTTGTGAGGGAAACACAAGTGTGTGTCTTTCCTTTCTGAATTGTTATGCTATACTATGCATATCCAGTGATACATAGTTCACTTGATACTCATGGAAATTTCTTCTCTTTACAGAAGGACACTCCGAAGTGGGGAAGTGCTTTCTGCAATGTCAGCAGCAAGAACCTCTGCGGACATGAGTTTTGTAGGAGACACGCAGCATATGCTGTCTCCAAGGATGATCTCCGGTATTGGGACCCTCAGGTATGTACTGTGTGCACTAACCTGATTAATGAGACATTTAAATAGCTAGGAAGAAGATTCGTACCTGGGTAAGGGGCTTCCAAAAGAACACTTCTGGCCCTTATCTTCCAAGTGAGAAGACGAGGGCGTATCCTTTCCCTAAGGCATCAGCTGATGCAGTGATTCCCCAGCCTCAAGAGGAGATCCCCTAAGTTCAGATCCAGGTGGATGCTGAAGTCGCGGTCGCGATGCAAGACATCCAGCTAAATGACAGGATGTCTGATGTGGACGGGTGTCAGGAGGAAGACCTCCTGGCAGAAGCCCAGGATGAAGTTCAAGCCCCTCTAAATCGGCCGGTCTCCCAGTAGAGCTGGGACAGGCATTCTCTTCTATTGTTGGATTGATCCAACAAATGCAGAAGGAGAATCAGTAGAAGGCGGCTGCAATGGAACTGCGAATGCAGTGCCTTGCAGAATCACATGGGCCCCAGAAAAAGCTCAATGTGAAAGACCTTCCCTTGTGCTCAGATGCTAACCCATGGAGGTATGCTGAGCACATGCCGATGACGACTGGAAAGATCGTCATCTCGGATAAGCTGGGCTCAGTTCCCCTGGAGGGTGGAATTCTGGCCCAGCAAGGCATCATATCCGGACTGTTATGTCCGGCTGAGGAAGGAACCAGCTTCAAAGGAGGAGACAGAGCCGAAGGAGGTTATAGTGATGGACCATGCTAAGGCTCAAGCTCTACTTTCATCCTCGATGAAAGAGAAGGGCTTCACGAACTCAAAGGTAGCTGCATTGAATAGGAAGCTCCCTTCCTTTGTGTCCTCGCCTACTAGAGCCTTCCCCCTTTTACAGAAAGGGTTTCTGGCTGTACTAAAAGCAATCGAGGCCGGCAAGTCTTGCCCCTCCCTAGAGGAGTGTAAACCCTTGTCGCTGGCCCTGCCTATGGACCACAAAGACTGGAAGGACGTCCATCTTACGTTCTCAGTGGGAAAGTTGGAGGCTGATATTGCCGGACGTCAGTTCGGCAAGGACCTCCCTAAGCTGTCTGACTTTCTTTTGCGAAGTGAGTTCGATACAAAAGAAAGACTGACTGCCTCAATGTCTCTTCAGACTACTCTCGAGACGATGGCAAGTGACCCCAAGGTCCATGAAATGTTCATGGTAGTGGCCAATCCTCATCTGGCCACAGTGACGAAGGACCTTTATGGCTTCGTCAAGGCAAGGAGAGCTTGTAGGGAGTTCGTGTTTACCTCGGCTACGGTGAGGCACGAGCTAAAGAAACTAATCTCCTCCAACATTTGGGGAAAAGACCTTTTTCCCTCCCGACTTGGTCAAAGAAGTTGTTGATAAAGCCGCCTTGGAGAATAGAAACCTTCTCCAGAAGTGGGGCCTGGCTATCAAAAGAAAGTCTTCCCCGGATGAGGGTCCTCAACCAAAGAGGAAGACTATGAGGACTAGGCTACCGTCTCGGCCAGCCAAGCCTCTTAGACAGCAACAGCAACTGCAATTGCCCTTGCCCCCAGTGCCCCAGATCGTGGCACAAACCCCGACCACCTTTCAGTGGGTACCCCAGGCCGAGTCGACACAGTCCACGGCATTCACCCCAGCGTTCGAAGGGCAGTCTACTTCCTTTCGAGCAAAGCCTAGAGGAGCAGCCAGAGGCTCGTCTAGACGCCCCTCAAGGGGAAGGGGATTCAGGGGTGGTCGTGGTCAGGAAGGCAAGACCTCAGGACGGCAGTCCAAGTGAGGTGATACCGGTAGGAGGGAGACTTCTGAAATTTTCGGGATCGGTGGACCTTCGATCCCTGGGCCCACAGCCTACTCAAGAATGGACTGGGCGGGAGCTGGTACAGCACTCCACCCCCGTACCTTCGGTTTTTCCAACACTCCACCCCCGTTATGGAGGAGTACGTTCAAGAACTGTTGGAGAAAAAGGGTGAAGCCCATCAATTTCTAAGGGAGGCTGTTTTGTGTTCCCAAGAAAGACTCGGAAAAGCTCAGAGTCATTCTGGACTTGTCGCCACTTAACAAGTTCATAGTGAATTGCAAATTCAAAATGCTAACACTGCAACACATAAGGACCTTACTGCCAAGAGGGCATATTCCGTCTCTATAGACTTGTCAGACGCCTACTGGCACATTCCAATTAGCCATCGACTCTCCCCCTACCTAGGGTTCAGGCTACAACGAAGACTATACGCCTCCGGAGCCATGCCATTCGGGCTAAACATAGCCCCAAGGAATTTTACGAAGCTTGCGAGCGTAGCTCTCAAACAATTTCGCCTAAAGGGAATTCAGGTAGTAGCCTACCTGGACGACTGGTTGGTGTGGGCAGCATCCGAGACAGAATGCTTGCAAGCTTCCAGTCAAGTGATCCAGTTCCTAGAGTACCTAGGCTTCAAGATCAACAGAAAAAGTCTCGACTTTCTCCATCTCAAAAGTTCCAGTGGCTAAGATCCACTGGGACCTTTTGTCACACCGTTTCTCCACCCAGGCGAAGAAAAGGAAGGAGATAGCGGGTTCTGTCAAGAGACTTCAAGATTCCGAAAGGATATCAAGACACGAGCAGGAGAGAGTACTGCGCTCTCTCCAGTTTGCTTCGGTGACAGACCCAGTGCTAAGAGCACAGCTAAAGGATGCAATCGGTGTTTGGAGAAGTTATGCATCAAACGCGCGAAGAGATCTGAGAAGACCAGCCCCTTCGGCTAAGTACTCTTCTCAGGCCTTGGTCCCAAGCCAGACATCTAAAGAAGTCAGGTTCTTCTTCAGCCACCTCGCCCGTCGGTGACGATTCACTCAGACGCCTCGAAGGAGGGATGGGGAGGTCACTCTCATCGGAAAAAAGTCCAGGGGACTTGGTCCAGGCTATTCAAGACCTTTCTCATAAAACTTTCTAGAAGCTAGGGCAGTGCTCCTTACCTTAAAGAAAGTCTCCCCGCGTCATTCGTTCCACATAAAGTGGTGATAGACAGCGAGGTAGTTGTGAGATACTTGAATCGACAAGGATCGAGGTCACCACCTCTCAACCAGGTGATGTTGGCCGTCTTCCGATTGGCGGAAAAGAAGAAGTGGTACCTGTCGGCAGTTCACCTTCAAGGAGTCCGCAATGTGACAGCGGACGCTCTATCCAGGTTCACACCGATAGAGTCGGAATGGTCCTTAGACGCAGGATCATTCTCCTTCATTCTGAATCAGTCCCAGAACTGCAGATAGACCTCTTTGCGACGAAAGACAACAAGAAGTTGCCCCCGTACGTGCCCCGTACGAGGACCCCTTAGCGGAAGCAGTGGACGCGATGTCCCTCGACTGGAACAGATGGTCCAAGATTTATCTGTTCCCTCCTCACAACCTTCTGTTGAGGGTCCTCAACAAACTGAGATCCTTCAAAGGGTAGCGGCAATAGTGGCCCACAAGTGGCCGAACAGCGTGTGGTTCCTCCTGGCATTGGAACTGTAGCTGAAGTTTGTACCACTACCAGATCCAGTTCTGACCCAGCGAGTCCAGAAGTCAACTATCTGCGCTTCATTACAGATAACCCGGACCCTGCAGTTCATGATTTTCTCTCCCTAGCGGTGAGAAAGCGTTTCGGGATTTCGAAAGCCTGTATAGACTTCCTTGAGGAATATAAGTGCAAATCTACTAGAAGGCAATATGAGTCATCTTGGAGAAAATGGGTGGCCTTTTGTCAAGGCGAAGATTCCGCAGGAGATCTTGACAGACTTCTGCTTATCTTTTTTCCCCACATCCATGGTCAAGGGTTGGCAGCGAACACGATTTCAGCGTGTAAGTCTGCTTTGACAAGACCCATTCTATATGCCTTCCAGGTCGACCTAAGTAACGAGATCTTTAATAAAGTCCCGAAAGCCTGTGTTAGGCTCAGACCTTCAGCACCTCCAAAGCCCATTTCATGGTCTTTAGACAAATTCTTCATTTCGCTTCTCTGTTGAGCAATGAAGAGTGTGCGTTAAAGGATTTGACACAAAAAGTTATTTTCCTATTTTGCACTCGCGTCCGGGGCCAGGGTTAGTGAGATTGTAGCCTCTCGAGAGAGGCAGGTCGTGTTCAGTTCCTGGATGGGGAAGAACTGAACCTGTTTCCGGATCCTACGTTTCTCGCCAAGAATGAGTTACCCACCAACAGGTGGGGTCCCTGGAGAATCTGCCCTCTGAAAGAAGATGCATCTCTATGTCCAGTAGAATGCCTAAAGGTCTATCTTCATAGAACTTCAGACTTCAAGGGTGGTCAACTATTCAGGGGAGAAACATCAGGCTCAAATTTATCTCTGAATCAACTCAGAGCGAAAATCACATATTTTATTCGCAGAGCGGATCCTGACAATACACCCGCAGGTCACGATCCGAGGAAAGTTGCCTCATTCTTAAATTTCTTTAATTGTATGGATTTTGAACATCTCCGTTCATACTCTGGCTGGAAGTCTTCCAGAGTGTTCTTTCGCCACTATGCGAAGCAAGTAGAGGAACTAAAAGAGATCTGTGGTAGCAGTGGGTCGCGGTGTTAACCCTACTGTTTAACTCTGCAAGGAACAGTGGTCTTAATTGGGACGATTAATTCCAGGGTGAGTGTGTAGTTACATACTGTACTATAAACTAAGTGAGGGCACTGTGTTGCCCATCCAGACTGTTCCATTTCCGAAGGTGAACCTAGCATAAGTGCAGACATGTGTGCCGAGCGTTTCTAACGCTAATGTCATTGATTTGTAATACAGGCTTTTATGACTTTGATACCTCGGTATCTTAAAAGTGGCATCTAATGTTTTTTCTTTCAGACAAACAAGTTCTGTTTACTATCATACTTATGCTTAAAGTTTTGGGTTATCCTCTTCTTATATATATATATATATATATATATATATATATATATATATATATATATATATATATATATATATATATATTATATATATATATATATATATATATAATTGTGGTTAACCTGTCTATTTATTGCCTGTCAATAATCTGGTTCTTGAGAACCTTGCGTCTCCTTCACCTGTGTCAATTTATTGGTATAATTGAGCATTCATTCTATGTACCTTATCTGGGATAATTGTAATAGAATTGTTCCTTTATGCAAGCTATGTTGCATTGGTTTTCCTCCTATGCGGATATAAAACCTTTGACCAATACAAGTATTGTGCGGAAAACTGGTCGATATTTCATATTGACGCAGTGGTCCTTTACAAACTATGCTTTACTTAATATAGGGCGAGACCACTATAGTAGCTTGCCTGGTATTCATACATAGATATATGTACTCTTCGAGACTTTTCCAGAGTCTAGTA
>NC_090738.1:88768464-88790964 GCF_036898095.1 Palaemon carinicauda
TGCTAATGTAAGCAGGATAGCGAGCAATAGTGATATAATAAAATGAATCTGGGTAAGTATTATGCGAATAGATTCACGTTTTCATATCAAAATAAGATAAATTCTTAAAAATGCCCCATAAACGTATAATTTCTAATCACAATAAAAAAAATGATTGGTTAAACATCTACGATTTCAATTATAAAAGACCTACCATTTTGTAATCAAAACTTACTAGAGAAATGTGACCAAATTGAACATGTATTTGAAGTAACTTTTGTATAGTGTATTACCAATATGTTTGTTTTTGCAAGACGTTTCTTAAGTACAGATTATTATCAAATTTTCTTCTTTGATAGAAAATAAAAGCTCGCTTCATAGATACTAATTTTAAAATTTAAACTCCACCGTATTCATATTTTGAAAAATGATCCAGGTCTAGAAAAAAACTTCGCATAACATTCAACATAAATTGTACAACGTAGTAAACATCAAACACACTAAAACATGAGAAGAGTTTCTCGCAGGTAAACAATATAACTTATTCTTTATTAAAAAGCTATTTGATACTCAGTGCTCCAAGTGTTTTGAGTTCGTTAAAAAAAATTACCATAGTCTAATGGGTATATAAGGATATTGTAGAACTTTAATTTTAATCAACTGAAAGGAATGTTTAATGTTTAGTAACAAACATGATTCCAAATTAGCATTACGTGAATGATATTAATGGTACCGTGAGAATTCACAGAAAAAAACAATAGAAAATGATCTGCAGTTTGAACAGAGGAAGAGTGTGCTATGACATAATACGCTTAGGTAGTAACACTGGCTACCTTTGATGGCGCATGGTTAAACTGACTGCGTTGGCTTTGGCACTGACACTGTATAAAGGATATAATGCTGTTGTTGTTATGTAAAACGCACTGGTGACTAAACCGATTGCAGCGGATGTAGAGCAGCTTTTATTTTATGTAATCCGTGTAGATGGCAGCACTGGCCGCTTTGGATAGAAGATGGATTATCTAACCGCATCGGATATACATGAGTTTTTTTTTTTTTTTACTGTGGAATACATGTAAATTCAATGATGAATGTATTGAATAGATGAGAGGATTTGGTTTACTTATCACTCTAGGATGGTGACACTGTGTTATTTAGAGGAAGGATTTATTATTGTGTATTATGTGAGGTTGGCAACGCTTGCTAAATATGTAGGCTACCAAACGCGTTCCACACACGCTCGCACACTGTAACGGTATTTCCTTATATAATATATATATATATATATATATATATATATATATATATATATATATATATATATATATATATATATATATATATATATATATATATATATATATATATATATATATATATATATATATATATATATATTAAGCTTTCTATCCCTTGTCTTGTAGAATACTGTTTAAATTATGTCTCTCCTGCTCTCAACTATATGTAGGAGAGCTCGTGGTCTTTTTGAATAAAGAGCTCGTGATCTTGTTGAAGAATGTCAGTTACATTCACCACGCCTCTCTGTTAGAACCTAAGAGATGTTTTACCATAAGTCAGACCTGAAACACCAATACCAGCATTACATTATTTCTGTTTAGTTAGTTGAAAGGTGTTTCAATGGTACCGAGAACCATAATGAGTTGCCTGAAATAACTAGATTTGTGCTTGGAATATTTTTTTACACTATGTCTGAAGCTTGTATTTGCTATTAGTTTCCTTTTAAGTCTTACGTAATGTTAACAATTATTCATTATACTTCAATTTGTTCCTAATGCATAAATATTTGTAGAGATAAAAAAAAACAGGACTTCAAATCAAATAAAATAATAAAATATATGCATACTATTCGCTTGCATAAGATGTATTGTACCCTAGATGAAATATTGGTCAAAGACCTTTGCCCTGTGCGCAAACAACAACCATTTGTCACAGGCAACTTTCAGCTCTTTGCTTTCTTATATATTTGTATGTTTTGCCAATGGAAAGAGATCGGTGTTCTTCACGTCGAAATTATAATGTAGAGGGAGAGTGAAAAGCTTAATGACTATCTTTAGATAGGAAGTATCTCTGCTGTAACTAGATTAACATAAAGAATAAATTCTACATTTTTGTTTTAAGTGAATTAATGCCTGGGACGATAATGTCCATAAACATATTATAGATAGTTTTTCCCTTGAAATATAAGTGCAAGAATAAGAACAGATAAATAGTATCACTTATATCATGTGGTCAGCATATCTGTTTTTAGTTTGATGGAAATGCTTTATGCTTTTAATATATTTTCTCAGTTGAACAAAAACCTATTCAGAGAAAGAGAGAACTGTGATGAAACTGTAGTTTCCTCTATTACATGCACTGACATCTCATATGTGTATGTGTATATGAAAGAAGGAGAGAGAGAGAGAGAGAGAGAGAGAGAGAGAGAGAGAGAGAGAGAGAGAGAGACCCTCAATAGCAGTATAGGAAAGTTCAATATTGGTATTGTACAGTCGCATACGGCACAATTTTTTATTCGGAATAAAACACTTTGTCATCCTTGTATTGGGGAAGTGAGTGAAATTTTGTTTGTTCATTTTTTAGGGGAGGTTCTTTTGAGTAGATGCTGTAAGTTTATTGCTTAATTCATGCGTGCGTTCACAGACACGTGGGAAAACAAAAACGTATTCACAATCACGTATGAAAAGCAAGTGCTCAACCGGTTGATACCAGAGTATCTGTATTGGCTCTAGTTGATACAACAAGATATGTGAGAGGTAACGTATTTGCTGGGTTTTCTTTAACCATCCACAATGACTTGTTGATATCAAGTTAATAATTCTTGATGGTTTGTGTTTAAAGATGAGCTTTAGGTTGCGCACATAACTAAGCAGGGGTCTGGAAATATCATTTCCCCAAAAAACGAAACAAAAAATAAAATCTTTGACAAATGGACTGTTAGCACTCGGGAAATATTGCCTCTTTTTACTCTCTCTCTCTCTCTCTCTCTCTCTCTCTCTCTCTCTCTCTCTCTCTCTCTCTCTCTCTCTCTCTCTCTCTGAAGCCAACCTTTGTTATGTGAAAAGCTAGCAATGCACATACACTGTTAAATTATCCGTAATTTTAATCGGAATTTCGTGAAAATATACTGTTCTCAGCTCCATTTCAGTAAAATACAGGCGACCGTAATTTTACCATACCTTGCTCTTATATTTTATGGGTTAGTGACAGTAATATCACTCATTTACGTCAATATAACCGTTTTTAACCCTGGATAGGTACGCTCCTCGGACACCCCTTTAAGGGTATACTCGGACGCGAACGACCCCGACGCCAAAAAAAATTCTTGAAAAATCAGTTTTTGCAGTAACCTCCTTTTTTCTTTTGCCAAAAAAACTTCAATGAATGCTTAAAACAACTGTAAAGATAAATACTACTTATCTGCAGAAAAACTATTTATTATAAATATTTTAAAAAATTAAGTAGAAAAAAAAGACCTGACATAAAAATTCATAAAAAAAAAGTTTATACATATATACACAAATCCTTTTAGGAATTGATTCTTGAATGTTTAGGACACATCTTGATGTATTTTGGATGAAGTCAGACCCATGGAGGTGAAGATCTGAAATGAGAAAAAAAGGGTAACTTTTTTTGGCCAAAAAAATTTGTCCAAATTTCATGAATTTTTTTGGGTACCCAAATGAAATAGGAAGTGGCTAATTTTTTTAGGGAATAAACATATGTTATCCTAAAATAGAAATATGTAAAAAAATCTTCATTATTTTGTAAATTACATTTATATCAGGGGCCATATCTAAAGGTAATTTTTTGAGTACTTAGAAATTTCGTAAAAAAATACATATATTTAATATATAATATGATATTTATGCAGGTAAAAATATACCAAAATATCACAAATTCTATAGGGAACAAGAATATATATAGATAGGGCAGCTTACGCTTCGGATATGTCCACAAAATGGCCGCCAACCACACTGACTCAGACTCCCTAATCTGCCACTTGAAATGTAGGAAGGGTATGTCAATTTCAAGGTGTTATTTACTAATCTAATTATTATTGGATATGCATAAAAATTGTATGGTGGGTTGCTGGATAATTGTCGATTATTTTACGACTATAAAATTAAAATTCTGACCCAAAAAAAATTTTTTGAAGGGAAATAAAATCGAAAAAAAAATGTAAAACAATATTTTAGCTAAAAAAATTGGATGATATTCAATCAAAAAAAAAAGTAAACAAAATTTTCCGACAAATAAACATCTAGAGGAATCATTACTCTGTGATAGTTCCTTAGTACGTAGTAATTTTGAAAGAATTGGGAAAAAACGAAAAAATGGCAATCACCGGAAAATCGAACACATACCTATATATACGCCATATCTGGCTAAAAAAAAGATAGGCATGGGTAGCCAGATCATCTAGAAACACTTTCCAACACTATAAAAATATAAGTTTTGCGACACTACTTGCCAATTCCTTACGGTAACATGACTAAGCAAAAAAATGCAAAACAAATAAAAAGGGGCACTCGCGGAAAAATGGCTAACATTCTAATATACGGCATTTCAGAAAAAACAAATTCAGCCACGTGCTAGGCAAACCATCAAGGCACATTTTCCGACAAATAAACATCTAAATGAATAATTACTCTGTGATAGTTCCTTAGTACGTAGTAATTTTGAAAGAAATGGGAAAAAACGAAAAAATGGCAATCACAGGAAAATCGAACACATACCTATATATACGCCATATCTGGCTAAAAAAAGAAGATAGGCATGGGTAGCCAGATCATCTAGAAACACTTTCCAACACTATAAAATTATAAGTTTTGCGACACTACTTGCCAATTCCTTACGGTAACATGACTAAGCAAAAAAATGCAAAACAAATAAAAAGGGGCACTCGTGGAAAAATGGCCATTCTAATATACGGCATTTCAGAAAAAAAAAATTTCAGCCACGTGCTAGGCAAACCATCAAGGCATATTTTCCGACAAATAAACATATAAATGAAATATTACTCTGTGATAGTTCCTTAGTACGTAGTAATTTTGAAAGAAATGGGAAAAAACGAAAAAATGGCAATCACAGGAAAATCGAACACATACTTATATATACGCCATATCTGGCTAAAAAAAAATAGGCATGGGTAGCCAGATCATCTAGAAACACTTTTCAACACTATAAAAATATAAGTTTTGCGACACTACTTGCCAATTCCTTACGGTAACATGACTAAGCAAAAAAATGCAAAACAAATAAAAAGGGGCACTGGCGGAAAAATGCCCAACATTCTAATATACGGCATCTCAGATAAAAAAAAAAAAGACATGCACGTGTTAGCCCAACCATCAAGGCACACTTTCTAACACATAAACATGAAAAAAATCAATAATATACGGCAATTCCTTACTACGTAGTAAATTTTTACAAATATTGAAAAAAAACAGAAATTGGCAACCGCAGTTAAATACCCAATATACCAATAACTACGTCGTATCTGACAAAAACAAAATCACGCATGGGTAGCCAGATCATCTAGACACACTTTCCAACACTAAAAAAGCAAAAGTTTTACGACACTATTTTGCAATATCTTACGGAAAAATGACTTGGCAAAAAAATGAAAAAAAATTAAAAAGGGACACTCGCGGTAAAATGCCCGACATTCTAATATACGACATCTCAGATAAAAAAAAAAGACATGCACGTGTTAGCCCAACCATCAAGGCACACTTTCTAACACATAAACATGAAAAAAAATGGATAATATACGGCAATTCCTTACTACGTAGTAATTTTTACAAATATTGAAAAAAAACAGAAATTGGTAACTGCAGTTAAATACCCAATATACCAATAACTACGTCGTATCTGACAAAAACAAAGTCATGCATGGGTAGCCAGATCATCTAGACACACTTTCCAACACTAAACAAGCAAAAGTTTTACGACACTATTTGGCAATATCTTACGGAAAAATGACTTGGCAAAAAAATGAAAAAAAATGAAAAAGGGGCACTCGCGGTAAAATGGTCCTCGTGGTGATGAACGACATTTTAACTAAAAAAAAAAAAACATGCACATGGTAGCCAAACAATCCACCAAGACTTTCCACAACTGATAACCTATACAAGTTGCACCATTCTACGACAATTTCATAATACGTAATAACTTTGATAATTATGCAAACTACCTTAGAAGGGTAAACTCGGACGCGAACGACCCCGACGCGTCTCAGAAATCGGGGAAGGAGTACAGCTACAGCAATGCACATCTGGACACTACTAGAGCGTGTAGGGGAGACACCTCCTGCAGGTCGATCACCCACAAATTCAGTCACGGGGGTGAGTCACGTGAGAAAAACCTGTTTTTTTTTGACGCTCGGGGTCGCAAACGACCCATCGTACCTATCCAGGGTTAAAACGGTAAAAATCCTGGAATAATTGTTGCCAGACTTTTGCCGTTCTTTTAATGTTTTAATGCAAAATTTTAACAGAGTAGCTCAATTTGAATTTTGAATAACATAAAGAAATCGTACGAAAGAGAAAGTTCATAAAGGCATCCAACTGTTACATCACCACCCCATCAAAAGCAGTATTTATAGAGCAAAAACTTGTTTACCAGTCAAGAAATGAGAAGAAATGAAATATTTGCAGAGTATCGAAAGGTATTCTCGATTACAAAAGGTAAGTACATTTTTCTTTTCCTCGGGTTATCGCAAAACGCGGCTGCCCATATTGCAATAAAAGCCTTTCCATGTTCTTAAACCAAAAGGGAGTCATGACCGTCTTTGGTCATCTGAGAAGAGGTTACGGCAAAAAAAAAAAAAAAAAAAAAAAAAATCGGTTTTAAGACGATATTCTAGGAATATATTTCTTTACTTCAGTCATCTGTATGGCTTTCACCCCTCTATACGTCTTATAACTGTATTGATAAAATTTTGTGGGTCTTTCCTGTTCGTCCATTTTCTTCTACGAAAATTTTATTGGTTATAGTAAAGCTAAAAGGAGTTGGGAGTAGTCATAAAATGGCCTCACAGGCTCACCCGGAAATGGGGGTATGGCCATAGCGGCTCACCCGGAAATGAATGGTATGGACACAAGGGCTCACCCGGAAGTAAAGGTAAGGGTACAGAGGGTCACTGTGTGCGAAGTGTAGTATTATTTAAAGTTTTTTGTTTACAAACATTGATTTGAAGGTCGTGCGGTTCGTAATGACATATGTACGTGACGGGGGATATAAGTTTTTGTTTACAAACATTGATTTGAAGGTCGTACGGTACTTAATGGCGTATGTATGTGACCAGGAACTGTGTCACGATTAAAGGGAATTTATTTACAAAACATTGAGGACGTACCCATTTGTTATTATCAGTCAACTCTTCGTAATGACGTACGTACATGTTTATACGTGTCGAGGAACTGTTTACCTAACCTTGAGGACGTAAACATAGTGTGCTACTACTAAAGGGATTGTTTACAAACATTGATTTGAAGTTCGCACGGTACGTAATGGCGTATGTACGTGACTGGGAACTGTGTCTCTATTAAAGGGAATTTGTTTATAAAACATTGAGGACGTAACCATTTGTTATTATTAGCCTACTCTTTGTAATGACATACGTACGTGTTTATACGTGTCCAGGAACTGTTTACCCAACCTTGAGGACATAAACATAGTGTGCTGCTCTTAAAGGAAATTTTTTGCACACATAATTGTTATTATTATTATTATTATTATTATTATTATTATTATCAATAATAATAATAATAATAATAATAATAATAATAATGATAATAATAATAATAGCACCTGTCCCAATCCTTCCGAGTCCCGTTCCCCTCCGGTCACAGGTCTAACCCTTCGTCTTCCGTTCTCCACCCGTAGATAGGGCTAACCACCTGTCCCAACCCGCTCTCCACACACTCACCAAAATACATGGGTAGATTAATATAAGAAACATAGTACTTAATATTTGTTTCTTTAAAGGAAACATCAAAATTACTGTAAAATAAATACAGACAGCCTAACTTCCAATAAAGACAAAACAACATTCTCTCTCTCTCTCTCTCTCTCTCTCTCTCTCTCTCTCTCTCTCTCTCTCTCTCTCTCTCTCTCTCTCTCTCGCCCTTCAGAGAATGTGTTTGACCTTCCAACTTTTACCCTGGTATATTTGAAGATGACGCTAAGATGGCTTCATCTCATATTTTAGGGAAAGCCCCGTAATCTCATACTCTAGGGAAGTCCCGTAATCTCATATTCTAGGGAAAGCCCCGTAATCTCTTACTCTAGGGAAGTCCCGTAATCTCATACTCTAGGGTAAGCCCCGAGTTCCGTTAACCACCTGTCGCAACCTGCACTGGACGTGTTATCTCATACTCTTGGCATAGCTCTCTCTCCCTCTCTGTCTTCAGAGGTGTTCGAGGATACGCCTAAGACTGCTTCATACTCTCACATAAAAGAAATACATGGGAGGATAATAAAAAACACGTAGTACTTAATATTTGTTTATCATTAGGAACAGACATACATACATGGACGAGTGTTAAAATGTAAAAGATATTAAAGTAAAACCTTGACAGCATTTTCCTTTAAAATTAGATAATAATAATAATAATAATAATAATAATAATAATAATAATAATAATAATAATAATAATAATAAAAACAAAAACAAAATATTTTGGGATTGGGTCTAAGATGAGTTCATACACACACACACACACACACACACACACACACCAAAATACGTGGGAGGATGATAAAAGAAACACGTACTACTTAATATTAGTTTATTATTAGGAAACATTTCAGTAACCATACAGGATATTTTGAAATTACATAACTAAAGCGGATCGGCTTTAATTACATCGTTTTAGCAACTCACAAATCGCCATTGATAATTCTGGCTTGGTGTGACGCCAGATATACATACATGGACGACTGTTAAGATGTAAAAGATAATAAAGTAATACAGTGACATCATTTTCCTTTAAATTGGATGGTGATAAATGTTCCCTCAGTTTCTTAATGGCTATACACACTCCGTTTAAAGTTACACTGTGTGTGAAATATAAGCAATGAAACGCACACAGAGACGAATTTTAATTTTGCACCCGCAGAAGATTGGCAAAGCACTTCATGTGGGAATGCCTTCGTAAAAATTCGGTAAAATACGTCGAATGTTCTTCAGTCGGTATACCTAAAGGGTCGTAAAAGATGATGTTTTGAAATGAGGACTTCTAGATAATAAAAACGACCCAGTGCCCCACTTTGCGATGTTGGTAAGAAGCAAGCGTATTTGCAATAAGTATAATTGACTTAGGTCTTGTCAAGGGTATCTTGAACCCACCCAAATAGTCACTGGATACGCATCCATAAAAGTGCGCCTCATTACCGAGTTTATTCCTCAAAGCAAATTCTATATCCCAGGTATTCATCTTACACCTCGCCCATACCACTTCCAGGGTACGACTACTTGGTCATTTTACCCTCTCCGTTAATATATTTTCACCAAATAATGATATGGAAAGCGGGGCAGTGAACTCCCAACACCCCCACCCTCTTAAAAAAAAAAAAAAAAACACACACACTTATTCTAAAAATACCTGTAACAGTGTTTTTGTTTATCATTAGGAAAAACTTCCTTTAAAAATATCCCCTCATGAAAACAGCGGATATTTTTTACCTACTTGTATAAAAATCTTACATAAATAGGTGTTCATTTATGACAGGCGGAGTATTCACGCTGAAAGAATCCCTAGGAAAACTTTCATGTCTTACGCCCTGACGTCGCCATACACATTCCGGTTTTGATCGATGGTTATAACTCCCTGGGTTTCTCCAAACAATAAAATGATCCTATTTTCGTTAATCTGTCGATCAAACGTTAAATTAATCCTCAAGTCCCCGTTTTTCTCTACCTCGAGAGTATCCATTAATGCAATTTCGGGTTTGAAGTTGAATGCAATTACCGTCCATCCACGATCGCAGCAATCAAAATGAATTAGATGATCATAAGTTAACCCTAGAGATTTTAATGTCTCGTAGTAAAGATGGGAGTAATTTTCTGGGAATTGCGACCTTATGTCGTATAAAGTGGATCCATTTAGAGTTACTCCTATATGACTTAAATTATTATGACCGAAATAAATGGGATTTTTATTCAATACTCCATTAAAGCTCTCCATATTAACAATGGCTAGGTATAATTTTTCAGGTATGACCTTATTGAAAGGCAAATCCAACGTTGCCTGAGTCTGATTAGGAGCTAATGCGTACGTCCTGTAAAGTGTTTTATTAAAGACAGTTTCCACGGAACTATTAGGATTCGAAAGTGCCCGATGGAGTGCCAGTAAAGCCAGTGGTCTTAGGATAACTTTATCAACGTGCAGTCTAGCTTCTTGGAGATTAAATTTAAATTCGTCGATAGTTGCGGTGGAATTAATGAACCACGCATTCGGGGCTAATTCCAACTTGATACGAACATCTATGTTATCCATCAAATATTCATCTACAGAGGCAACATCGAGCATAAGTGGGTGAATGATATGTAGTCCTTCTCTTTTTCCCTTAGTCACCCACTCCTTTTCCATTTTGTTCAATTTTGTAAAATAATCAGCCGGAAGTATATTTGAAATGGAAGTTCCCTTGTAATCCTGGAAAAGATATCCAAGACGTCCAATTGTTTTCACAGTGTGGGATTTAGCAGTAGTTAATAACTTTATAAAAGACCAGAAATTGAAATGGGGATTTGATTCTACGAGTCTTTCTCCAATATAAACCTGACTTGACTTTAAGATTGTATTCGCCAAAGCATTGACAATGATAACATCTGTGTCATCACCCAACGCACTTCCATCCGTGCCGTAACTTTTAAATGAAGTTCTATAGCTAGACTCGCTAAATCAATTAGAGTTCCTTCTATGCCATTGATACGAAATTCGAGATAGCGATCAGTGATAGCCCCTCCCGAGGTAAGATTAGTAGGGAGAATAAAAGACGTCTGGCGATCAGTCACTGATGTCTCTACTATCCGCATCCGGTTGGGACTCGGAAAACTATCTACGACGCCAGCGGTAAAATGGGATGTAGGTAATTCATTCCCCACATGCCCAGCAATTCTCGGAGCAGCAGATGCCATTGTTAATGTCTTTGCTCACGCACTTATTTACAGGAACTAAATTACATCACGCTAAACACGTCTTTATATCCTAAATTCCTACGAAGGATTTTCTTTTTATTTTCTCTTCTCTTGCCATTTCTTTTAACTTTTTTCCTTTTCTTTCCCCCGCCAGTAACGATGCGTCTCCCAGTCGATTTTAGCGCCTCTACCCTCCTTTGTTTAAGACTAGACCTGAAAACTTTAGTTCCCTGTTGTAAATCACCTATAACATTTTGCCGAAATTCTAACGCCGACGGTAAGACGGCTTTTGCTACAAAGGGTGCGACTCTTTTAGCCAGTCTAGCTAATAGGCTAAAAATTCCGCCGCCCTGTTGCGAACGCCTGGGGGCTCTAAATATCTCAATATCCCGTAGAGACCCTCCTCGTTGAAGTTTTAAGGGGTCACTAGTAAATATAATACTGAACTCCTCGGGAGAGGGAGGGATAAACGCTACCCTCATGGCGCCTCGCTCCGGAATAAACCTAAGTGCTTGGGTACTTGCTTTTATATTGTTTTCTGCTTCGGCCTAATATGAAGAATGCATATTGTGCTACTATCCTCACGAAAGTGTATTGCTCGTCCTTCTTGATCAGTCAAGGGGATTGATATTGCATCCAATTCCTTTGTCCCTAAGGGGTAATACACATAATTATGATACCCCCGCATTTTACTACCCCACATACTAAAGCTGTCTAATATATTAACTTTCTTACCCCCGAAATAAGATATTTCAACAATATCCGAATAAACAAGAACAAAGTCTACCCCGGATGTTGGGGAGGGTGGGAAAGGTGCCAGCAGATTATGCGACTTAATCATAAGTTCCCCTGTGGTGGTTTCAGAAATTTGATAAGGTTTGTCTGTATTAAAACCCAAAGTTGCTCCAATTCTTTTTCCAAATTTGAATTTTACGGCCTGAATAGGACCTTTTCGATAAATTTCCTCTCTTGTTTCCTGTCTCTTTGTGAACTTGAGTAGAACTCTCTCTCTTTGATAGTCATATTCTAATAGACCTGTCGCAGATATATTTTCCTTATAAAATTCGACCGGTAGGATGTTCTTCAAAGCGTATGTTATGCCTTCATTTATACTGGATACCATATAATCAGCATCAGTGGATAGAATGCTTAATCATGGCTTGTAGGTTTCCTCTGTACGTGACGTAATAGTGGGCTTACCCCCTATGGATATCCGCACCTTTGTGATAATTATTTCTATTCCGGAATCAACTTCACCACTGACGAGGCCGTATATTTCATTGGGGTAATGAATATTGATGAGGGCTACTTCATGCTCCAAATTATGATCTAAATTTATACTATTTTGAAGCTTATTTGTAAAGTTACCTGCATTATTTTCAGGGAAAATATCCCTATTACCCATAGAGGTCAGTGTTACGATATGGCTTTCGCCACCCATAGTGGCTAAGAAATGACTGGAAGTATTCTACTTGTGTTGGGTATATTTAAACCAAAAAGACAGTAAGACATTTTATTAATAAAGTCAGTATTACATAATTATCCCCGAATGGGGATTACATAACCCAAAACCAAAAGGCAGTAAGAATATTTATTAATGAAGTCACTATTACATAATTATCCCCGAATAAGGATTACATAACCCAAAGATAAAAGTACAACATGACACAGTTTATAACTATTTTTTGACGGGTGAAATATCTGAAATGAAAAAAATCGTTTCATTCGCAGAAAGGGTACATTACGTCAAACTTCAGAGTTCAAAGACACTTACATAATTATTCCCAGCCGCTGAAAGGGAATTACATAAACAAAAATACAAGATTTTTTTTTCTTTTTTTTAAAGAGAGAGAAACAAAATATAAGAAAATGAAATCCTCTCATTCGCAGATGAGAATTACATCATCCAATCATAAAAACAAAATGGTCTACTTTATTACTATTTTTAAAAAGTAGAATACGAGAAAATAAAAATCATCTCATTCGCAGAATGAAGAGTACATTTAGTCAAACTTAAAAGTGAAAAATGATACACCCTATATCTTTTTTCAATGAAATAAAAAAGAACATTGAAATTAATCAAATAGAAGCACTAGCGGGTAAATCCTTCGGTGCCGTGAGTGAAAACCTTTCCAGGTTTCCTAATTCTGTGGGTAACGTGCATTTTTCAGTGGCCAATAAAATAAGCTGTTTACCACTTTCAGCCATCCTCCTCGCGGAATTCTCCAACTCGGGCAAATAGTACTGCATCCATATTGGATCAGCACGACCAAACCGCCCAATTCCAATAGGTACAGCGAAAATTTTTATACTACAGTATCATTTTTTTTCCACTGCACACTGTTCTAGTTCATTTAGACACCTCTTAAAGTTGAAAATGCGGGCCTCGGTAGTACCATTTTGTAGATTTACTGCAAAATGAGTATCTTTTGAAGTTTTCACATACGATCGAAGCTTCCCATCACTATTGTTGTCGTAAGAATACCCATACTTAAACTGGGTAATTAGGGTGGCTACGTATGGTACATTCGCTGTGGGGAAACTGGGGGGTTTCCTCAGGATGGCACTTCCGACGGGATGTCGATCGTCACGAATGCACCGAGACAAATTAAAAAGACGTCTTCTACTGCTCACAATATCACTGTATGGGTAGGCTTTATAAGTCTCACCAGCTAGGCCGTATGTCTCAATGGCTATAGAATTCCCACCCACTACCAAGCAGACATCGCCCATCATAAGGACCCTGTCTTTAAAGGAGGTGATGGAGAGTTTAAGAGGGGAGTACTGCATTCTGAGGAGGTCCCGTTGTAGACTGAAAAGTTGCGGCGCCAATCTCCGTACATCACCTCAGTCATAGTCACCCCACCCCCCGCCGTTTCCTATTTCGGATGGTGCAACATGTTAGCACACGTATTTCATACCCATCTTCACCAGACTGTAATTTCTAATAAGGAACCCAACGCAGTTTGTCTTTTAATTCTTTTCTTTTAGTTTCCTCGTGTTTTCGGCTACCTTTCCCATCTTACTTCCATAAATTTGCAGCCAAGCTTTTACATTCTTTATATATGAATAAGGAATTCCAGCCTTATCCAACAGGATTTTATAAAAAGGCAGGTCCTCTTCCTTTATAGCACCTGCTTGTTGAATCAATTTCTTTAACACTACCATTACATTTAAACGATCGATGGGTTTGCTCAAATTTCCCTTATCATCCCACTGGAAGTCATTCCGTCCTTTAAAAAACTTGAGAAAAGCAAGGGCATGCCTTCTGTTGGTTGGTGTTAGTTGTATACGAGAATGTAGGTGGCTGGGGATACCTTTTACCCTGTTAATCTGCTCCTGGTTGGCTAGTAACAGAGAATACATTTTAGGTTTCAACGCTTTCACCTCTGCTATTAATGTACTACCAGTTTCCGATTTTAAAAGCCCCAACTCGCCTTTTCTTTCATTATTAAAAAGAGGGTGGTCTTCATCGAAGTTGGAAAAATCCATATACGATTTTAGGGGTTCTTGAGCAAACTCCGAGTTAAGGTCAGGAACTTTCAGAGCAAAAATGAAACTGAGTCAGTGTAAATGAGTTTGACTTTATCACCATACTTACGCTTGAGTATTTTATAAAAGAAATAATAGAGATCAAACTTGGCCGCTTCCAGAATGGCAAATCCTATATAATTAGGCATATTGATGACAACCTGCGGAAGGGTGAAAGTGCAGATAACGCGGTCTTCACTCAAACGAATGGATGATTTTAGCCGCGGGTTACGGGCCTCTTTCAAGTAAACTGCGGGCTTCGTAACAACTCGACTTTTTTCCGCGTATTTCAAAGGGTTGAGTAAAGTCTTCCCAAAGACGCAGTTACTGATAGCCTTAAAAGCTTTTTTCTCTGTTGATGAGGTGGCCGCTGTCCTCGCTTCGATGTTAGTTTTGATGAAATCGTTCATGTAAGCACTTTGATTGAATTCATAGATTGAATGAACAGCTTCCAGTTCCAGACCTAAGTCCATATACAGCTGAAGAAGGGGGAGGGAAATAAGATACTTCTTTTTACTACGGTGGGTGGCCATAAGTTTTTTGCACTTTACACCCATCTGTCCTCCTTCGTTCTCTAGCACGTTTTTACAATAGGGAGATAGATTTCTAAATGTGACTTTTTCATGAGATAAGCATAGGGGGAGTTCATCTGTCGCTCTAGCAACTTCTTCCGAAGGTACTTTTGTAGTGACGAGGAGCCAGTATCCCTTGTCTTCATTCGTGATAACATTTTCAATACCTCTTCCTAAAAACAGATCTTTTTCTTCATCGGAAAGTTTACGAGTCCCACCTGAGGGGAGGTTTCTAGTCATGACTGTTGCGTATAGAGAGTTGAAATCCAAATATAGAATGTAAGAGCTTTGGTGGAGGTCTGGATTAAAAGAAAAATTTATTTCACGGTTGTTGGCTGTGAATGACTGACGCACAACGGAAGTGAACCCGCCCCTCTCATTGTGCCTAATAAGATTATACAATTCGTCTTCATAGACGTGATCCAACTCGATGTTACTCATTTTAAGAAAGCTGTTGAAAGCATAGGATGGAAGTGAAACAAAGTGTGGTAAATCAAGACCGTACTTACTATAAAGAATATCACGCCACCAAATGAGAATATCCCCTAATAGGCTAGTGTCTACCATGAGGTATAGGAGGAGAAAATCCTTCAGAGTTTGGCATTTGGCGATAGTCCAAACACCCTGGGCGTGTTTATACTCCTCATCCGATAGATCACACGCCTTTAGCCTGTCGTAAAATGCCGATTGACGGGGTAACTGCCTTTCCTGGAGTTTTGAAAGACTGTCTATATAGTCATAGCAGAAAGGTAATATACCCCGAATAATTTCAGCCCTAAGTTCCTCATTCTTTATCCCACTTAATATTTCCTCCGTTAATCGTGCTTTCCTTCCAACCCCAAAATATTCAGAAACTAAACTATCCAAAGAAGACCCTAAAAAGGCTAGAGAGTCGAGAAAAATTAGATTCCCAACAGACATTCGCTGAATTTCTAGACCTTGTTTCGTCATGATACTGATTTGGACTTTATCTTTAAGATCCTTAAGGATGAGGCCTAAGTCATAACTCGAATTGTGGGCAAAAACAGGGAGATGCGTTTTTTGTGCGCGGCATGATAAATTACATCGCCTACCGTACGCCCCAATAAAATTGATATTAGGACTGGCGTGGTCGTGATGTCTATGTTTATCGCTCCCGTCTTTGAATGGTGACTTGCACAATTGGCATACGTCCTGCTCAAGGAATGCCCTTTCATCCTCCGCTGTCATATGAATGGGGAAAGTTCGCCATCGCTTTCTTATTGTCTCCCAACAAGCATTAAGGTCTGCCAGAAACTTGTCAATGAAATCATTTCCGCAATAATAACTCGAAGCCACTCTTTGACCTATGCAATCGAAAATGATGTAGCAGTACGCTATTGATTTATGTATTGTCTCTACACCATACGCACCGGGAGATTTCTCTAAATCTGATTCCATATCAAAGACGTAAATATAGGAAAAATTTTGTGTCTTTTGCTGATTTCTAAACCTTACTGTGCTTCCGACGGGGGGAAAATTCAACGTTACAGCGAGATCACAACTGGCTTCATGCTGTTCTTGCTTAGAGGTTGTCGAATGCTGTGATAGACAGTTATGGCAAAAGTACAGAGGGTCGAGAGATCTTACCCGGGCAAAGGATTTCACGAAGGAATGAGAATCCTTAATGAGGCATGTATGTTCCCCATCTAAGAGGAGAAGTGGGACTATGCTTGGAAATTTTTTCATTCCCCGCCTCGACAATTGTAGCAGGTACCTTCCGTCCGCGGATTTTTCCATTTCGTAAACGTAAATGGAGATATGATTTGCCAACTTGAGGCGTAAAATGTCTTCCCATTGGATGGGGAAGGTGAGTCGGGTAAAATTGACGTATTCCGAGCAACGTTGAATACTATTCACAGCGCGATAAATATTTTTCCATCATGGAGATGGCTGTTGTTTAGCGATAAAGTAGGCAGCCAGACACTGAATTAGGCAGGAATTCCCAATTCCAGAGGGATTAAAAACTTTCTCACTTCCGCGGACTTCTTTCTTAGGAAAAATGTATGCACCCATTCCAGACATTACAGGCTTGGCGGTGAAAAAAGAGTTTAAAATTCTTGACGAAAAATATTTTTCCAGCATGGAGATGGCTGTTGTTTAGCGATAAAGTAGGCAGCCAGACACTGAATTAGGCAGGAATTCCCAATTCCAGAGGGATTAAAAACTTTCTCACTTCCGCGGACTTCTTTCTTAGGAAAAATGTATGCATCCATTCCAGACATTACAGGCTTGGCGGTGAAAAAAGAGTTTAAAATTCTTGACGTCTTCAACTGTCATCCCACTCACCCTTAATTCACTGCTTATTTGTGGGAATTTAACTTCAATGAAATGTTCCCATTTATCTAAGAGCTTATTGATTTCACTAGCGTTAATAATCGTCGCTGGGAGCCAAAGCTCCACAGGTTCGTTTTCCGTTTCCGCCAATTTTTGAAAGCTTAGCTTCCTCATACTAGAGTTCAAAAGTCCCACAATCTTGGCTGTAAATGTTTTGTTTTTAAAATATTTCCGTATGCGCACACTAATATCATCCCTACAAATTATCATAAATAATGTTGGGTCACCTACTGAGGGGGCTGAGAATTCTTCAACAACGTACAGGTAATTGAAGGCGGTCTCTCTATTAATGAGAATGAGTGCCGGTCCCGTATCAGGTGTCGAGGGGGATCCCCCAGGTGTGGGAGGTTGCCCAAGTGAAACTTCACCTGTTGAGGTTGTAGCAATTGCGTGTAGAGGTGGTATTGTTTTCTCAGGTAATTCCCCTCCATCCGTTTTTGTGGATGTAGGAATTGCGTGATGAGACGATTTATTTACAGGTAATTCCCCTCCAGGCGTAAGCACTGTAACGAGAGAGAAATGCTACTGTTGTAGTTTATTTGAAAGGTCTAAGGCAAATTTTAAGCATGCATTGTTAAGCCAAATTGTAACACACGTAATGATTATAAATACGCAAAAAGGAAACTAGAGAATCTCCATCCTAGATCTTATTCTACTTTAACAATTCCTTTCGGACTAAACTTGCAATAATAATTGGGTTGAATATTTCGAAAATAGATAATGGTACTATACATTACATTTTTATATTAAACAGTACTTACTTGCATGATATTTCTTTCGTTTTTTGAGCGGGAGATGAGACTCACTCTTTTCAAATTTTCTTTTCACACACCGCTTCTCTAAAAAAAAAAAAAGAAAGACAAGTAATAGCTAATTCACCAACACTCAACATAATCGCAATATTCACATCATAAATATTTTCGAAATTTCAATGATAAAGCTATATTATACCTGGTGAGGAATTTTCCATGCTGTAAATCACGCTTGCGCAACTGCTGGAAGCGCGCACACCAAACTGACGAAACTGCCCCCCCCCCCCCCCCCCCCCGGGGGGGGGGGGAAGCAGTGACGGTGGTAAGCGTTTAAACAGTAGGCGGGCCGGTAGGCGAAACCTTAAAACTGCTGGCCTGGGTGCGTGTGTACGTTTGTGTTTACGTGCGTACTATATATAGTGGAGTCACTTCGATCTTTGACACACACGGTAAGTTCACCAACTGAAGTCAATTCGACCTTTGACACACACGGGACCTTACAGAAAACCAGCATGGAATACTCGTACAAGAACGATGCCCATCTTCAGGATGAGGAGGTTACCTGCTTCCAAAGGAGTGAGTTTTTTCAAGGTATTTTCATTGGAAGTTTTGAAGTTCCTTTAATTAAACAAATCTTAAGTACTATGTTTCTTATATTAATCTACCCATGTATTTTGATGTGTGTGTGTGTGTGAGAGCCTTGATTATATTTCCGGAACTTATATTTCAATGTTTATTCCCGTAGGTGTGTATATTCCTCTGATTGATGAAGCACTAATTCGGCGAAACCTGGAAAATGTCCGGAAGGTCAAGAGGGACCTTCAAGGAGGTATACAGGAAGGAGAAGCAGCCGCTAGGCAGATGGTGAAGCAGTTGGGTTCCTATATGGTGAACCCCCAACAAAGCATGCTACCTTCGACCGTTAGTGCGGATATCATCACCACCCTCAAAGATCATGAGACTACAGTAAAGTTACTGAAGAAGGCTCTGGAAGGATGTCTTCGGCGAGAGAAGTTCTATGAGGGATTTTTATCAATAGCAGTTAAGAGACGGGAAGAAGAAGAGGCCCGTCATAACGACACACAAGTGGACTATTTAATAACGGTGATAAACGAGACGCCGTCATCAACGGGTGTTGATATCTCCATGGGTGAAGTGAGGCCTACCAACGAGACTTGTTCCGGGGACGTGGCCCTGGAACGAGGAGAGACTCTCTCGGATTCTTAGGTTTTGGTCACGCTCTGCGAAATGGAAGCGGAGGAAGAGAGCAGGAAGAAGAAGGTCTGTGAAATGGAAGCAGAGGAGGAGAGCCGGAAGAAGAAAAAATCCAAAGGGGTAGGTAAAACCCCAAGGATAATTTGAGGGTATCGTTATCTCGTCCCTTTAAAAAAAGGGGCAAGAGTAACAATATCCCTCAAATGAAATACGGGGGAAACAGTTTCCCCGACCCCGATGAGGTTGATTTTCAAATGTTATAAGTTTTTCATATAAATAGCTCGTACTTCCATTCATGTGATATTTTCATTGAAAGTTAGGCTGTCTATATTTATTTTACAGTAATTTTGATGTTTCCTTCAAATAAACAAATATCAAGTACTATGTTTCTTATATCAATCTACCCATGTATTTTGGAGTGTGTGTGTGTGTGTGTGTGTGTGAAGCCATCTTAGCGTTATCCTCAAATATGCCAGGGTAAAAGTTGGAAGGTCAAACACATTCTCTGAAGGGAGAGAGAGAGAGAGAGAGAGAGAGAGAGAGAGAGAGAGAGAGAGAGAGAGAGAGAGAGAGAGAGAGAGAGAGAGAGAAACCTGTTTTAACCTTCCACGTCAATACAGAGGAATTTCCATGAGTAAGTGGAAAGTACCGAGAGAGAGAGAGAGAGAGAGAGAGAGAGAGAGAGAGAGAGAGAGAGAGAGAGAGAGAGAGAGAGAGAGAGAGAGAATGTTTTTTTGTCTTCATTGGAAGTTAGGCTGTTTGTATTTATTTTACAGTAATTTTGATGTTTCCTTTAAGGAAACAAATATTAAGTACTATGTTTCTTATATCAATCTACCCATGTATTTTGGTGAGTGTGTGGAGAGCGGGTTGGGACAGGTGGTTAGCCCTATCTACGGGTGGAGAACGGAAGGCGAAGGGTTAGACCTGTGACCGAAGGGGAACGGGACTCGGACGGATTGGGACAGGTGCTATTTTTATTATTATTATTATTATTATTGACAATAATAATAATAATAACAATAATAATAATAATAATAATAATAATAATAATAATAATAATAATAATAATAATAATTATGTTTGCAAACAAATTCCCTTTAAGAGCAGCACACTATGTTTACGTCCTCAAGGTTGGGGTAAACAGTTCCTGGAGACGTATAAACATATATGTGCGAGTGTGTGTGTGTGTGTGTGTGTTAAATACACTCATGAAATGAAATATGACATTTACTGATTATATTTCTGTCTAAGAGAATATCTTTTACACAAAAACAAAATCTTATATTCCATAAAAATAATTTGAGCAATTCAACTTATGTACCTGGTTTTACGAAGACGCCTATTTTCTTTAAAACGTACTTCTGATTGTAATTAAGGCGCTTACATGCAGAAAGATGATTAAGGAGCGCCGTAATACTTAGAATAATAACATCTCTGTCTTCTTATTTAGTATACGAAATATAATTATTTTTGTTATTGCTAACACCTCGCCTCTCTTTTTCTCTCTATCTCTCTTAGCATTCTTATTGTAATGTGTGTGAACAAATTATAACAATCAGAATTATATATATGATAATAATAATAATAATAATAATAATAATAATAATAATAATAATAATAATAATAATAATAATAATAATAATGAGATGATATTACCAATAATAATGAAATAATAATAATAATGATAACAATAATATATGTTGTTTTACAACTTCAGTCTCTCTCTCTCTCTCTCTCTCTCTCTCTCTCTCTCTCTCTCTCTCTCTCCTCTCTCTCTCTCTCTCTCTCTCTCATAGTAAACACAATTTCTTCGAGTTGAGTTCTGGGTAGGGATTATTTTGACCAATGCCAAGACATTTTGTTGAATCCCAGTGAATATGCTGTTAAACACTTCTAACTATTCAAAATACGGTAATGTTATTGGTCTGCCTACAAAACTTTGTGTGCAAGCCAATATTTGTTTCTTCCTGCTAAGTCTCACCAATTCACCATCTTCCATTGATGGACCTCCCCTCGGTTTTTCGCGAGATAATAAATCTGTCGGAGAACAATGCAGTTTTCTACTGGTATTTCGAGATTTTCTTCCCTTTCGAGATATATATAATAAAAGGATTTGAATTTAGCTGGTTTTAGGTAATACTGTTATTTCAATCATGCGGATCTTTTTAACTATTTGGGCCACCAAAACTTTGCTTTATATTATAATCCTTTGATTCCTTCCATTCACATACATACGCATCAATCCTTCAGGTCATCGAATGCCTTTCAATTTCATAATAGAAATATACTTTTTATGATTGTATCGAGTCTCTTGATCCTTAGTGTAGAGAAAATTATTTAATGCCCTTTGCCGTAAAAGGGGATCCTATAAACATTATTTATAATTATCCATGCTTAGGATTATAAATGAAAACTATTAATCTAATTTTTATGGACTTATGTTAATCTACGGACCTTCGGCGAGAAATATTTTTTCTATATTTGTTTCCCGTAGAATGTTAAGAAGCATATCATTGCTGCTTACCTGAAATGTTTAGTTATTATATGACATCCGACATTCCCTCTTCATCGAGGCTTTTTTATTCTTGGTGGAAGTAAAGAATACTTCATGTTGAGGAAAACCTTCTACAAGATACATTTTCAACTCTAGACTAATCGGCACACTTTTAAAGGTTTTGAAGGTCGCTCATGAATGGCAGAGGCAAGGGACAGTGACATTGCCAGAGCAAGCAGAACAATACCCTAGCGACTGACCATATATTATATGATCAGTGCCCAAGCCTCCTCTCCACCCAAGCTAGGACCAGGGAGGATCAGGCAGTGGCTGCTGATGACTCAGCACATAGACCTATAGGCCCCAAAAACCCCTCAACCTTAACTCACAAGGACTGTAAGGTTTCAGACACTAATGGCACTAACGAGTCTG
>NC_090738.1:88795964-88810964 GCF_036898095.1 Palaemon carinicauda
ATCAGCAATTTCTATTCTTGCAATTCCAACGTCCATTCTTCCAACGTCTTTGGGAGGAAGGTTTTGGCATCTGTTTGTGGCAAATCGTTTGCAGTTTTCTTCTGTGAGATGGTATTATTATTATTATTATTATTATTATTATTATTATTATTATTATCATTATTATTAACTGCTAAGCTACAACCCTAGTTGGAAAAGCCGGATGCTATTAGCCAAGGGGCTCCAACAAGGAAAATAGCCCAGTGAGGAAAGGAAACAGGGAAAAATAAAATATTTCAGGAACAGTGACATTAAAATAAATACCTCCTATTTAAACTATAAAAAGAAGGGATTTGTATATGAAGTGTATTTCTCAGTAATTAGGAGGCTCTTTTGTTTGATACTGATAAACGCAAATGAACGTCTGAAACATTAAGATGTTCCACTGTTGTTATTCATGTCTATTGATATAAGCTGATTTTGCAAAAGCATCTTTGTCGAAAAATATAAACCTAAACTCGAAAAGATATACATATGTATACAAACTATATATGCAAGAATATTATGTGTATATACATATAATATAAACAAACTTAAACACATAATATATTCAACAACAACAACAACAACTGCAGCCGTTTGTGGTCAAAAGCAAGACAAAGGACTCACAAATGTCAATTCATGTTTGGCGTTTGGTCAGTTGGTGATGGTTGAAGATTCGTTTCTGAACGCTCACAGCAAACAAACCCCTCTATCACGTAAATGTATTCCTACATAGAAAGGGATATATATATATATATATATATATATATATATATATATATATATATATATATATATATATATATATATATATATATATATATATATATATAATCTCCTCCTACGCAAATTGACGCAAAGGGCCTCGATTACATTTCGCTAGGCGTCTCAATCCTGAGATCTTAATTCAATACTTCCCCTTCCCCTTCTATTACTTCGCGCTTCATAGTCCTCAGCCATGTAGGCCTCGGTCTTCCAACTCTTCTAGTGCCCTGTGCAGACTAGCTGAACGTTGGTGAACTAATCTCTCTTGGGAAGTACGAAGAGCATGCCCAAACCATCTCCATCTACCCCACATCATGATCTCATCCACATTTGGCACTCGAGTAACCTCTCTAATAGTTTCATTTCTAATCATGTCCTACTATTCAACTCTCTTGGGGCTTTGTTCTCAAATCTAATAAATCTATTGGAGATTGTTTCAATGTCATACCGTGAATCATGTTCATAGAATAACACCAATCTTATTAAACTGATATATAGTTTGATTTTTATAAGAAATTTTAGGCGATTTGATTTCCAGATTTTACTTAACCTAGCCATTGGCTGATTTGCTTTTTTCAACCTTTCACTCAAATCTAATTCTAAAGACCATCTATTGGAGATTATTGTTCCTAAATCGTTTCTCCTTCTAATGACATCCCATCTTCCATTTTACATACTCCGTTCTCATCATCTCTGTCTTTCTTCTATTCATCTTCGCCCGAACCTCGTGTGATATTTCATGCATTCTGGTAAGCAAGCATTGCAAATCCTGAGTTCTGCTAACAAAGATAGCATCATCAGCATACTCTAGGTCTGCTATCACCAATCCATTCCAATCCTTCTCCACCATCTCCAACTGTTCTACTCATTACAAAATCCATGAGGAGGCTAAATAACAAAGGTGACAACACATTTCCTTGGAGAACTCCGCTGTTCACTGGAAATTTATTATTATTATCATTACTTGCTAAGCTACAACCCTACTTGGAGAAGCAGGATGCTATAAGCCCAGGGGCTCCAACAGGGAGAGTAGCTCAGTGAGGAAAGGAAACAAGGTAAAATGAAATATTTCAAGAAGAGTAACAATATTAAAATAAATATCACTTTGTAATCTATAAAAAGTTTAACAAAACAAGAGGAAGAAAAATAAGATATAAGATAAAACAGTGTGCCTAAGTGTACCCTCAGACAAGGCGTGTGTGTATATGTGTGCGTGTGCGTGTCCGTGACTGTGCGTGCGTAAGTGCGTATATGTATAAGGATAGTTTTAAACACGAGGTACCTTTGTTCCATCGTTAATTGAGAATGCATGGCAGAACATATTGTTTATTGATCGGTTAATATTATCGAATACTTCAAAACAAAAAAGGATTTTCATGGCTATAAGATATAACTTTAAATCTAAACAATTCTGCTGTTTTCATTTAAAATAACTTCCATACCATTTAAGTTCTACCTTTCATTCAAATACAAAATAGAAATTAAGATTTCATAAATGCATTTCAGTCGAGACATAATAAGAAAATCTATCGCGAAAGGATAACAAAGGACACAAAAGAAAATCCTTTCTAAAAAGAATGAAATGCCTCGCCCGAAAAAAGGGATGAGAATTTTCACGTTGATAAAAGCCATTTCATTTCCATTTTCCTCTTTTATTAAATACGTAAATGCATTTGGGCAGTGATTTTATACTTTTTCGGTGTCGAAACATAGCATCAGCGATGCTTCCCATTGTTATCCTTTTTCTCTGATACAACAGGGATCTGTTTATTTTAGGAAAAGCAGGAGTGGTTTTATCCAATGGAAATTTCATGTCCCTTTGTAGGATCAAGAGGTAATTTTCCTTTTTTAATCAAATAAGTTTAGGAATGAATTCATTAAGCCGAAAAAATTGATACACACTTATATTTCTACATGCTTAAAGGTAGCTCATAAGTGGCAGGGCAAGAGAGAGAACAATACCCTAGAGACTGACTATACACATATATGAACGGTGCCCAAGGCCCTCTCCATCAAGGTGGGACCAGGGAGGGCCAGGCAATGGCTGATGATGAATCAGCAAGTAGATTTATAGGCTCTCCAAAACTCCCCATCCTTAGCTCACAATGTTGGTGTGGTTGCAGACACTACTAGAAATTATCGAGTTTTGAACTTCTATCCAGCAGAATGCTAGGCAGGGACATTTCCTATAGGCCATCAGGAAACGTATAAAAATAGCAAGATAGATATAGATAGATAATTCGATTGATCGATAGACAGATATATTTCTTTCAAATTCAAATACACATAAAGCTCAATGCCTGTTTGTCTCCAGATAGATGTATAGACAGACATACTTAAACAAGAAGACACATGGACATACAGCTAGATAGATATATAGGTAGATAGATATAAAGAAGAACAGATAGAGAGACAAACCAAAAGATATTTTTTCTTTCACATACAAATGAGCTTAAGATTAAACGAACAAATTCAATATATATATATATATATATATATATATATATATATATATATATATATATATATATATATATATATATATATATATATATATGTATATATATATATATATATATATATATATATATATATATATATATATATATATATATATATATATGTATATATATACATATATGTATATATATATATATATATATATATATATATATATATATATATATATATATATATATATATATATATATATATATATATGCCTGTTTGTGTGTTTGTATGGATGAGATCATAGTGAGTGGGAGATGGAGATTGTTTGGGTATGCTCTTCGCACTCCCCAAGAGAGATTAGTTCACCAAACTTTCATCTGGGCTCCACAAGGCACTAGAAGAGTTGGAAGATCCAGATAAAAAATGCTGAGGACTATGAAGCGTGAAGCAGGAGATGATAAATGGAGAATTATTTATTCCCAAAGCTAAAGATAGATAAAGAATACTGGCGAAATCTAACAGAGGTCCTTTGCGTCAATAGATGCAAAATGAGATGATGGTGATTTTTTCTCTCTCTCTCTCTCTCTCTCTCTCTCCCTCTCTCTCTCTCTCTCTCTCTCTCTCTCTCTCTCTCTCTCTCTCTCTCTCTCTCTCTCTCTCTCTCTCTCTCTTTGTATATATATATATATATATATATATATATATATATATATATATATATATATATATATATATATATATATATATATATATATATATATATATATATATATATCTATATATATATATATATATATATATATATATATATATCTATATATATATATATATATATATATATATATATATATATATATATATATATATATATATATATATATATATATATATATATATATATATATATATATATTCGCGTGTGCTGAGATAGCTAGCTAAATAGATTATGTTCGTTTTAACAAGGAACTTATCTCTGAATTCCAATCGAGGATTGGGTGATGAATATAATATTAGTCATACCATAATGTGTTTATATCAGATTAAATAGTGACTCTATCGTAGGACAGGAAGTCAACTATAGTGGGTCATAGCTAGATGGGAACAACAATAATTTATCCTTACTGAAATGAAAATTATACTGATGATAATTCCAAACGTCTTGGGAAGAAAGTCTTTTATGATAACATTAATTTTATTAATTAACGGTATAAATTTCTTTGACCAATGGAGATACATTATGTTATGTAATACTTCAATTAATGTTTTTTTTCATCAAAGGCAACTTGGTAATTATACATGATTTGGCCAATTAAGTTTATTTATGAGGAATGAAATACTAATCCACTTCATCTAAATCCAATTTGCAGCATCGATGTTCGCTGTCAGAAGTGAAATTGAAATGAAATCTTTAATTCATTCAACAGTATTGTTAAAAAAGATGAGAAATAGATAGAAGCATTTGCGAATTTTATTACATTTATCTCTATTTGTTTTATTGGTTGGGAAGTTAAAGTAATTGCGTTTTCGTTGATTTTCTTTTTGCTTATACATGTTTATATGTTAATGGGAGAAAATTTGTATATCACATACTCTTACAGTGCTAAAGGCTAAAAAAAAAAAAAAAAAATATTATTTTTGTCATTATTATTATTATCATCATCATCATCATCATCATTATTATTATTATTATTATTATTATTATTATTATTATTATTATTATTATTATTATTATTATTATTATTATTATTATTATTATGACTGCTGCTTTCAGAATAATTTCATAGCAAGAGTACAAAAAAGTTCATATTTATAGATTCTAAGGAATATATTTAAATCACCCTTACATCAGGGGATTACGATTTTCTCTAGAAGCTAGGCTGCTTAGGGTAAAGATGGAGAACTTTACCACTATGTCATTACCGTTCAAAAAATATATATAAAGAGGATAACAGATAATTTGCTTATAGTCAAAGCAAAACTATGAAATCACCTTGAACAATATTACTGAAAAGCGGGATGATATAAGCACCAGGGATACAACAGGGAAAATAGCCCAGGGAGAAAATAAATTAAACAAATAAAAAAGTTACAGGAGAAGTTTAAGAACAGTAGCATAAGAATAAATATTGGATATAAACCTAAATACGAAAAAAAAAAAAATCAAACACTAAGCACATAAATCAGTCCCAGGTCTGAAGATGAAAGAGATGATTCATGCTTGGAGCATATTTGAACAGGGATTAACAGTCTCCGCCTCTAAGTCTCCTTCCTGGTCGCACTCCAGGAAGGATCTTTTCCCAGGATACACACGCAGGACATCATCCAAAGGATCTACTGACATCCATCCAGGGCTTTACTCTGACATCAAAGGGGCTCTCTCGTTGTGGCACAGAGGGAATGAGTGAAATAACTTGCTTGTGCCAGAAATTTGCCTCTAGCGTTATTCTTTTCGTAATTTTGAATTTATTTTTTTTCCGAAATAGGTCGTTTTCTTCGTGTGTTTTCATAATAACTTGATGATATTCTGAATAAGACTTCTTCATTGTATATTTGCATACGGTACATTTACGACTCAATGCGCTCCTGAAAGTGGTTAACTATTTTTTCAAGCATTCTTTATTTTAGTACTTGAGAATTCACTACTAATTTCTGTATGATTCTCAAAAATATCAATGAAACAAAGTTTAGCCAAACCGCTTTTTAATAGATTATTCCAAATATTAATAAAAACAATCCATATTTTCTTTTATTTTGAATTTATGACTGAATAATCAATTCTAATAGCTAATTTAGGAGCTAAGAATTTATTTCTGTTTTAAATGTTAAGTTTTTTTATTATATATATATATATATATATATATATATTATATATATATATATATATATATATATATATATATATATATATATATATATATATATATATATATATATATATATATATATATATATATATATATATATATATATATATATATATTCTAGCGATATAAGAAATCTTTCTCATCTTTTAAGATTTCAATTATAATAATTTGTTCTCACTAGTTATCTTATTTCTAAATTTTATTCAAAAAATTGAGTAATAATTTTTATAAGAAAAATTTCAAGATTTCAATTATATAAAATACCTATTTTATATGGCTTTTATATCGCTAATCATATATAATTGTGAGAAGAAAATTGCCAGTTTTTCTTCTTCTTTCGACCTTATTAATCCCACAGGGTCAAGTGCTCAAGTCACCTTTCTCCACTTATGTCTCCTTTTCCTTATCAATATAACCAAGATGGCTGACTCTCTTAGTTTATTATTAGAAATTTATAGTCTGATTATTACTCATGTTATTATAATTATAATTATCATTTCTATAATTATTTTAGCTGAAAGTTTTTGTTATTGAAACTGAACTTACGATCCACTTGCACTGATCTTCGATATACTTCAACGTCTAAACTAAAGAGTAGTTTTATATGTTTACTGTACAACAATTTGCATATCTGTAATCAAACATACACGCATTAGCCTATGTTTGAACATTGTAAAACATCAAACGTCTCCCTTTTCCGTTCCTAATTGTCCTCATATGGACTTAGGTCAGCTCATTTTCATTCAAAACAAAAGGAGCCCTTTGTTTTTTTTTTTTCATTTTTTTTTTTAATCCCTTTGCGTGCGTGTATATCTGTTTACCTATGTGTGTGAGTATGATCGTTTTGTCCGTTTTGTTATTGTTTTTTTTTCTGGGGCGTTTTTTTCCCTCCAGGTCTTTCACCTGTTCTCCATTTCATCTGCATGCAAACAAGTTCTCTTGTGCTGCCCACACGTAACTTCGTTTAAACATGGTGCTCCCCCCCCCCCCTCTCTCTCTCTCTCTCTCTCTCTCTCTCTCTCTCTCTCTCTCTCTCTCTCTCTCTCTCTCTCTCTCTCACACATATTTTTTTCATTAATCATGTCTAAACCCAAGAGAGGAAGTTGGTATGTACAATATATTCAACTCCCTTCTCTAAAAATAGATGAGTATTGTATCTATCTATCTATCTATCTATCTATCTATCTAAATGCGAGGCATTCTCTTTGAAGCTTAGGCCAAGGTCTTCTTAATGAGTCTTCATCCCCTTCCTCTCCTCAGAAGGGCAATAAGATATAGTATGCCTCATCACGTGTTACACCGGACGATACCCGAGATGACTTTGTTGTCAAACTGAAGTAGGCTGCTTCTGGAGAAAATGACCGATGTTGGAGTTATACTATTCTATTATATTACTTACAGTATGTTATGGAGTCTCATCTGTTTTCATATTTATTCTAAGACCTACTTTATAATTGTATATATTCTATTCTATTCTATTCAATTATATCTTGATATATCTTTAAAAGCAGCTGGTGACTTAAAACGATATTGAATATTGATTATGGTCGCATTCTTATTCAACACTCAATGACTGAAATTATGTTTTGTAACAGATTTTAGTCAGCGATAATACAAATTTCTTATCAGTTTTGTCTACCGCTAAGAGATGACATAATATCTAACATACAAGCTAGTATAATATCTAAAAAACAACTTTATTAATAAGATATAGAAAAGAAATCTCAGACTTATGCTGGATACGATAATTATCCCTTTGAAAATTAATCTCTTTTCATTCTTGTATGAAATTAATATCTTTTGTTACCTCAGCATACGAAGCTGGGAGGAGGTTATGTTTTCGCCCCTGCTTGTACGTTTGTTTGTTTGTTTGTTTGTGAACCACTTCCTGGTCACAATTACACTCATAGAGTAGTGAAACTTTCAGGGATTAATCTGTAGGTTGAGAAGTGGAAGTGATTCAATTTTGAAAGTCTTAGGTCAAAGGACAAGATCAAGGTTAAGGTGAAGCAAAAGGTTAACTGAATTAACCCCTACCTTAACCCCAAGTCCGGACATAGTTGTCACACAGGCTTCAGATACGCCTACACTCTAAATTGATTCTGGGAAAGGCAAGCTGGTTTCGAGAGCTAAGCTGCCGTGGCGGAAGTCTGTACTCTTAAATTGCTACTTTTGTTAATGGTATGCTTAAAACATTCCTTGAAAACGATTCAGTCCATATTCAGCTTATGGGCTCCATAACTCAATCAATCAACAACTGTCTAGTGAAGGTTTTTTTTTCTTTCAGTGTCCGCTTCCACTTAAATCCATCAACAGTCTATCTATCTATCCATTGACCTATCTATCCCTTTAACTGCATATATTCCTCTTACAGTCTAGTCCACTACGCTGGGCTTCATGCATTTTATAAATCCAATTTGTAACGATTGAAGAGAAAATTGGAAAAATAAAATTTTCTCGATGTTACAACCGATAACCAATTTCTTTTTAACTCAACTAACTAAAGTTTCTGAACAGTCTTGTGCATCGTTGTATACGGTGGTCTAGGAAGAAGTTGTTATTAAAATTATATATTTACTTATATATCTACTGTTTACTTATCTATCCATATAAAAAGGTTTTAATTTGTTTATTGATATATATCCCCGTAACATAGATAGGGTAACTCAGTTTACGCTTGTAAAGACTACATGAAATAAATTTATATATACGATTGTAAGTATATATATATATATATATATATATATATATATATATATATATATATATATATATATATATATATATATATATATATATATGTGTGTGTGTGTGTGTGTGTGGTGTATATATACATATATATATATATATATATATATATATATATATATATATATATATATATATATATATATATGTGTGTGTGTGTGTGTGTGTGTGTGTATATATATATATATATATATATATATATATATATATATATATATATATATATATATATATATATATATATATATACACACACACATATATAAATATATATATATATATATATATATATATATATATATATATATATATATATATATATATACATATATATATATATATATATATATATATATATATATATATATATATATATATATATATATATATATATATATATATATGTCTGTGTGTGTATGTCGGGTGTGAATTCGCTTGAAGATAGGGATATCAAGAGGCAAAGATACATAGACACAGAGAGACAAAAAATAAGGGACAAAGACACAGACAGACAACCATGCAGACACAGAACATACTAAATTTCATACCAAAACATCATGTTTTACATTTGATAAGAGAGGCTGATAACTATCGTAAAATCGTTGAATACAAAGTCTGGTATTTGCTTCCAATCGTAAATTATTCTGTCTACTCTCGTGCTTGGTTCGAGGCAAGAAATAGAAGAAGTTTATGAGTTTCTTTAACATCTTTGCATTCAAGGCAAACTTTATTCTGGAAGCCATTAACATTTTCGCGAAGGCGGGGTTAGTTTTTGTATGTCATAATTGCCAGAAAAATAATACTGATACAGTTAGTGATCAAACAACTTTGATTTAAGATAACTTTATTGAAATTAATAGAATCTTTTCACACATGTATATTTTATTTCCTCTGTGGGGTAAAATGAAGAAATAAACAACAATATCGCAATTTATATATATATATATATATATAATATATATATATATATATATATATATATATATATATATATATATATATATATATATATATACAGTAGATATATATATATATATATATATATATATATATATATATATATATATATATATATATATATATATATATATATATATATATATATATATATATATATATATATATATATATATATATATATATATATATATATATATATATATATATAAATTTCTACCTCATACTTGGGATCGAATGCTACCCCCTTCTAATGAAAGGCCTAGTCACTTCCAAACATGCCACGAGAAGCCATAAAAGAAGTCGGAACCTAACTGCCAATCTGCAGTTCAGGATTTACCTGGCGAGACATCAGTCACTTACCAACGAGTTTTCCCCGACTTTCCGGCCCACGACGTGACACATTTGATAGTAATTCATTCAAATTACCCCTAATGAGTAAATATAGATAAATATAAGCACAACATAGTGCTCAAATAGAAATAAATTTCAACCTCATACTTGGGATCGAACGCAAGCCCCTTCTAATGAAAGGCCAGGTTGCATCCAACCATGCCACGAGAGGCCATAAAAGAAGTCAGAAGCTAACTGCTAATCTGTGGTTCAGGATTTACCTGGAGAGACATCAGTTTCTTACCAGCGAGTTTTCCATGATTTCCCGGCAGACCAAGTGACAAAATTAATAGTAATTCATTCATATTACCGCTATTGAGTCAATATGGATGAATATCAACACAACATCGGGCTCAAATAGAAATAAATTTCTATCTCATACTTGAGATCGAACACTAGCCCCTTATAATGAAAGGCCAGGTCGCTTCCAACCATGTCGCGAGAGGCGATAAAAGAAATCGGAACCTAACTGCTAATCCGCAGTTCAGGATTTACCTGGCGAGACATCAGTCTCTTACCAGCGAGTTTTTCCCGACTTACCGGCCCCAAAACCTGACACAATTGATAGCAATTGATTCAAATTACCCCAAATGTGTCAATATGGATAAATATAAACACAACTTCGTGCTCCAACAGAAATAAATTTCTACCTCATTCTGGGGATCAAACGCCAGCCGCTTCTGATGAAAGACTAGGTTGCTTTCAACCATGCCACGAGAGGCCATAAAAGAAGTTGGAACCTAACTTCTAATAAGCAGTTCAGGATTTACCTGGCGAGACATTAGTCTCTTACCGGCGAGTTTTCCCCGACATACCGGCACACCACGTGACACAATTGATAGTAATTCATTCAAATTACCCCTAATGAGTCAATATGGATAAATATCAACACAACATTGTGCTGAAATAGAAATAAATTTCTACTTCATACATGGGATCGAACGCTAACCCCTTCTAATGAAAGACCAGGTCACTTCCAACCCGGCCACTAGGGTCCATAAAAGAAGTCGGAATCTAACTCGCTGATAAAAGACTGATGTCTCACCAGGTATATCCTAAACTGCATATTAGGAGTTAAGTTCCGACTTCTTTTATTACCTCTCGTGTCATGGTTAGAAGCGACCTGGTCTTTTATTAAAAGGGGCTAGCGTTCGATCCCAAGTATGAGGTAGAAATTTATTTTTTATTTGAGCATGATGTTTTGTTGACATTTATCCATATTGACTCATTAGGGGTAATTTCAATGAATTACTATCAATTGTGTCACGTGGTGGGCCAAGAAGTTGGGGGAAAACTCGGTGGTAAGAGACTGATGTCTCGCCAGGTATATCCTGAACTGCAGATTAGCAGTTAGGTTCCGAGTTCTTTTATGGCAACCTGTGGCATGGTTGGAAGCGACCTGGCCTTGCATAAGTGGGGGGATAGCGTTCAATCCCAGGTATGAGTTAGAAATTTATTTCTATTCTAGCAAGATGTTGTGTTGATATTTATCCATATTGACTCAATAGCGGTAATTTTAATGAATTACTATCAATTGTGTCACGTGGTAGGCCGGGAAGCTTGGAAAAGTCTCTGGAAAGAGACTGATGTCTCGCCAGGTAAATACTAAACTGCAGATTAGCGGTTAGGTTCCGACTTCTCATATGGCCTCTAGTAGCATGGTTGGAAGCAACCGGGCCTTTCATTAAAAGGGGCTAGCGTTCGATCCTAAGAATGAGGTAGAAATTTATATATATATATATATACGTGTTTGATATATTAATACATATGTGTATATACAGTATAAAATATATAATTATCTGGATATATATATATATATATATATATATATATATATATATATATATATATATATATATATATATATATATATATATATATATATATATATATATATATATATATATATATATATATATATATATATATATATATATATTGTGACGGCCGAGAGAGGGTTGCGAACTCAAAGGCAGGATGCAATCGACTGAGTTGTTTATTAAGGAACACACTCCTTTATATACAAAACCTCAAGGCAACAGGACATGACATGTTCGAGAGACAGACAATGTTACAGAGCAAAACGGAGACATGATCATTCAGGTTCTTTTTATTGCGAGGGAAGAGTGCAGATACAAGCATAATATATACAAAATAATTATGTACAATTGTGTGACACACGGTTGGTACATGGCTTCCCCCCTAAAAATTACATACTGTACATGTTAAATAGGGCGCCCTGATCCAGAGAGGCGAACTGTAGGCGGGTCATCTGGCAGAAGATAAGCTGGTTTTAGACGATCAATGGAGATCCAGTCTTCTTTGCCCCGAATGCTTAGTAGGAATGCTTTCGGACTGCGTCGGATCACAAGGAAAGGGCCCTTGTAAGGGGGCGTTAGTGGTGGCTTGCTAGTGTCGTTGCGCAGGAAGACATGCGTTGCAGAGTGCAAGTCCGTTGGTATGTGATGCTTCGCTGGGGTCTTGTACGTCTGGCAGCACGGAGTAAATTTTCCCACGACGTAACGTATGCGCTGGAGATCGTCGGAGGAGGTTGTAGAAGGAAAAATTCGGCAGGGACGACCAACGGGTTACCATACACCATTTTAGCTGTCGAGACGTCGAGGGCGTCTTTAGGAGTGGTCCTTAGTCCCAGGAGGACCCAGGGAAGCTGAGTAAACCAGTTGCAATCCTTGCAGCGGGACATCAAAGCTGCTTTGAGGGTGCGATGAAAACGTTCAATCATTCCATTGGCAGCGGGGTTGTAGGTCGTTGTCTGATGTAGGGTGATGCCCAGGAGACTCGCTAATGACGTCCACAATTGAGAGGTGAAAGTGGTTCCCCTGTCAAAAGTAATAGGCCCAGGGATACCGAATCTTGAAATCCATCCAGACAGTAAGGCAGATGTACATGAGGCGGACGTTGCAGTTTCCATGGGAATGGCTTCAGGCCAACGAGTGGAGCAGTCGATGACGGTAAACAGGTAACGATGTCCTTGTGATGTGGGTAGGGGGCCTACAACGCCGACGTGAATGTGTGCGAAACGACGCTGAGGTTGAGGAAAGGTGCCCACTCCTGAATCCGTGTGTCGAAGTTTGGCAAGAAGTACAGGCGCGGACCCAATCCTTAGCATCCTTAGAAATGCCGTGCCAAATGAACTTTGCCTTCAGCAGCTGTGCAGTAGAACGGCACAAGGGATGTGAAAGGCCGTGAATGAAATCAAACAACTGTCGGCGCAAGGGAGCAGGAATCCAAGGTCGCGGTCTACCAGTACTGACGTCACAGAGGAGGGTGGTGTTGGAGTCTTCGAGGGGAAAGTCTTCCCAACGGAGGGACGTGCAGGATGTCCTACAAGCTTGATACTCTGGATCCTGTCATTGGGCTTCAGCCAGGGCGCTGTAATCCAATCCCAGTTGAACGGCAGCCAACGTGTTTCTTGACAGGGCATCGGCAACGGGATTCATTTTCACAGGGACGTATTGAAGGGTGCAATTGTATTCAGCCACGGCAGAGAGATGTCGGCATTGACGGGGGGACCATGCGTCAGACTGTCGAGTGAAGGCGTGCACCAGAGGCATGTGGTCTGTGCGAATGACGGAGGGCGTACCTTCTAAGAAATGGCGAAAGTGACGGACAGAAAAGTGCACCGCCAGATATTCTCGATCGAAGGTAGAATAACCCGATTCTGCCTTGGACAGTTTTCTGCTGAAGAAGGCCAATGGGCGGGGCGAGCCTTTGACCACCTGCTCGAGTACTGTACCAATAGTGACGTCGCTGGCATCGGTGGAGAGAAGGAGAGGGGCCAGTGGGATAGGAAAAGTGAGAGCCGTAGCAGTTGATAGGGCCTTCTTTGCATTGCAGAAAGCTGCTTCTTGAAGGGGACCCCACTTCAGGTCCTTTGGGTTGCCCTTGAGGGAGGCGTAGAGTGGAGCAAGAGTGGCGGCAATGTCTGGCAGAAAACGGTGATAATAGTTGATCATGGGCAAGAATTCCTGCAGAGCTTTGACGGTCGAGGGCGCGGGGAAATTCTGAACGGCGGCTACCTTCTCAGGGAGGGGATGGACTCCTTCAGGAGTGATACGGTGCCCTAAGAACGACACTTCGTTGGCGCCAAAGGTACACTTGTCGTACCGGACTACAAGGCCATTTTGTTGCAGGCGGTCGAGCACGATGCGCAGGTGACGGAGGTGTTCCTCTTTTGAGGAGGAGAACACAAGTATGTCGTCCACATAACATACCCAGAAAGGGAGGTCCCCTCAGATGCCATTGATGAGACGTTGAAACGTTGCCCCAGCATTACGAAGGCCAAAACAAGAGTAATTGAAGGTGTATGTACCAAACGGTGTGGTGATGGCGGTCTTGGGATGTCTTCTGGGTTCATAGGCACCTGATAATACCCCTTCAGGAGGTCGAGCGTAGAGAAAACCTTCGCTTTGTGCAGGTAGGAGGTCACGTTGGCAATGTTTGGGAGGGGGTAGTGATCCGGTTCTGTTTGCATGTTCAGGCGCCTGTAATCCCCGCACGGACGGAGGGAGCCGTCTTTCTTCAGAACGATGTGTAAGGGTGATGACCATGGGCTGGAGGCCTTTTGGCAAAGGCCCATTTCCTGCATTTCGGCGAACGTCTGTTTGGCGGCTGCCAATCGTTCCGGTGCCAGACGTCTGAATTTTGCGAAAACTGGGGGTCCCGTCGTCTTGATATGGTGATAAATACCGTGCTTGGCAGGAACCGTGGGCGTTTGGTGAAGTTCTGGATGGAAAACTTCCGGGTACGACGTGAGGAGGTGGGCGTAGGCATCCGTGGG
>NC_090738.1:88815964-88823464 GCF_036898095.1 Palaemon carinicauda
TATAGGGCTACAATATCTTATTAGGTGCCTAAAAGATACTTTAACTGTTTATATATATATAAAATACAAATGCATTGTCATGTAGTCTCTTTAACTACATATTACTAGAGTACTGACCACTTTTCACACAATATTCATTTCCAGACAATTTTACCCCGCCCCCCAAGTCAAGTGAAATGGCCAATTTCAAACGGTTCTTAATGTAAATACTTTCAATGCAATAGGAGTGTTGTCTAGACGTGGCAAAACGTTCCTCTGGAGCTCCACCTGTTTGTGCCTCAACCTACACCAAGCAAAGATGTTAACAGCGATAAAAATAATCACCGTAACGCTGATTGGTGCCAGCGACACGTAGAAACAAAGATTCCCCCCTGCATAAGTTGGTGACGGGGGTCCATCTCAGCTAGTTTCGCCAACCGTTTAGCCACCCATGCGTTGTATGTGAGAGGTAAGGATGGGATTGTAGTGGTCCACGTGAAATTCGTGAAGTAGGCCCGTTCCCTGATGATAGTGTTAATTCCTTTGACCGTGTAATTCGTGGACGTCCTGATGCAACCCTCAGCTGCACCGAAAACCTGGGAGTGGGTCTAGGATCCGTCCGGGCATGATACATTAAAGCCGGCCGTGTCGTATCATATCCACGAGCCGTCAACAGGATAAAGTTTTTTTCAGACAATCTTCATATGTATGGGAGAGAGAACCGTTTAGCACTATACCTAACTCGCATGAATCCATTCATATATGATGGAATTCAAAGGAGTCAGCTATACATACTTTATTATTCATTGCTTCTGAACAGTGAGTTAGTTCATCCAAGTCTCTAATGACCGTATCTGTTTCCTTATCAGGGGAAATCAATACGTGTCCTGTCAAACTGGATATTACTGGACTTGAGTTATTCGTCATGAAAGTTGGGAGTGATGATATTTTGTATGCTTGCCAGGAGTCAGAAGAATCAAAGGGAATTGTAATCATGATCCTGTAATTTTCAACGCTTACTGATATTAAACTATAATAAAATTCTAACTTACGGGCGTTTAACAAAGGAATATAACCTATTTTCTCTCGCCCGTTCTCCAAAATTAACGTTAGGTTTTTAATTGGCAAAAGATGTGGTGATAAAACACTCTTACTTGCTATTGTAATAGCTTCCACATAGTCTTTTGATTTCTCAATAAAATGTGAGATTTTAGTATGGATATGATCTATTTTTTAATTATAATACATTAACCTTGCCAGCAAGTTTTGTACTTCCATAATCTGACTGATATTACTAGAATGTTCGTTCACCAAACTCATTATTTGATTAATTGATGTTAACTGATTCCTCAGTTCTGATAAAACTAGTTCGTTTTCATGTTCTTAAAACTCAATTTTCTTATTTTGATTACTGATTTTAAGACGATTTGAAATTCCTAAGCCTAAACTTCAAATAAATCCAAAGATCTTTAGTGCAGCAAAAATAAACGGGTTACGTCTTTCAAGGTTACTGTGCCGCACAGTCCACATCAATAGGTCGCGAGCCAGAGCTTCTGCCTCGTCAGTGTTATTTTGCAAGTCGAATGATAACATTTCTGCAATGCTTAATGTTGGTGCAAGCCAACTCTGTACTAAAAGGAAAATGATGTCGATGCATTTCATTTAATGAAGCAGCGAACTTTGACAGGTCGCTCTTTAAGCTAGTGACATCATCCTCTGGGAGGAGAATCGCTTGCGTATTTACTTCTTTAATTATATTGCTTGCTGTAATGAAAACGTCTTCTGTTCTCTCTACGATAGTGCCATATTTAAAATCTATAATTTTAGTTTTAAGGCTCTTCCCATACGAAAAAAATGTCTTAACAAACAATATCACTCCTAACAATAGAGACTTTATTTTAGAAACCTGCGATGAGAAAAATATATGTAATTACTCCTGTTGTAAAAAAAATTTTTACACACAAATATGATACAAGTTTCATAAATACAAAAATTTCCCTCACTTCCTTCTCTCTTATTTTAATTTCTTATGTGAGCCAATGGTACAATTCTCTCATCAGTGGGTTGGGATACGTTTTGAACTCTAAATCTATTGGCAGTTAATGTTTCTAAAATGTTAAACAGGCCTTCAAACTTAAGTGTCAGTTTGTAATTGAGTCCTTTGCGTACGTATACTTGTATGTATACCTTATTACCCACGGTATATGTTTTAGTTGGCTTCGCTATTTTATCATGATTCCTTTTCATTATGATTTGTGATTCTTCTAGATTCTTTCGAAGAATATCTTAACGACTTATGCTTGCATTCATAACATCCCTTAAAGGATTTGATAAATTAGTTGTAGGCATTAATACATGGAAAGGCGTTCTAGCTGGGGTACCGTACAGTGCCTTGTGCGGCGACATTTTAATAGATATATGATACGAGTGATTCAGAGTACTTAGTATTGCAGGTATGGCAATATCCCAGTTGTAGTCTGATCCCCCTAGTGTAACTCTTAATATGTTTAAAACCTTCCTATTCGCTCTTTCCACTAGCCCATTCGACTCTGGGCGATAGATCATGGTATTTATTTTCCTTATGCCAAGGAATTCACACAATGAGTTAAGGAAATGATTACTGAATTCTCCACCCGAGTCTGAGATTATCATGTGTGGAATTCCATATTTACAAATGTAGCACTCGTAAAACTTCCTAGCACATTCGATCGCGCTTTTAGTTTTAAGTGCTATCAGTTCTGTATATCGAGTCAAATCATCTATAATTACAAAGAGGTGCTTATTTCCTCTGTCTGACTCGTAAAATCCTGTTAATAAATCTAAATGTACTCTTTCAAAGGGTTGACTGGGCACGGGATAAGCCCCTAGGCTGACAGGTGTCTTCGTTTGCCCTTTGTTTTCCTGACAAGTGCGACAATTAGCTATGTGCTTTTTTATATCTGTAAGCATTGTATGCCAATAAAACAATGATTTGGCTTTCTGTGACATTATGGAGAACTCCGGGTGGCCATGCAATGGATTTGCATGCAACCAACTTAGGACAGTGGGTATAAGTGAGATTGGTACCACTAACTAATTGTTAGTCACCTGTGGTGTATTGAGGGTTTTCCTTGTCACGGATCTACACAGAATATTACCTTTGATTATATAATTCTGCTGCTTATACTTTATATATTCCTTTTCCTTAGGATTTCCGTTCAAAGCATTTATTATTTTTTCTAATTGCTGATCTTTTCTTTGTTCAGTCTGCATTAGTTCAGCACTCCAACCCAGATCTTCCTGTTCAGATACAGTTTTAACAATAGGCATGGATGTTGATATATCTATTAATTCAGCTAATGGCTCTATACAAGATGAAACGGGGTTGTGTGATAATGCGTTAGCATTGATATTTGCTTTCCCAGGTAAATACCCGATCCTCGCGCCAAAGTCTTGTATGATAAAATGCCACCGAGTTTGTTTGGGGCTGTGACTAAAGCCTTTAAAGAAGTCAGTTAGAGGTTTATGATCAGTAAGAACCTTGACGGGGTAGTGCCATGTTCAATCTTTTTTCAGTACAACTATTAATGGAAAATTATAAGGGCTGTTCGATTTCCTAATTACTCCTTCTAGCATTTTACCTACTTCATCATTTATCTCATTCTGGAATTTCATGGGGAGTCTGTACGAGAGTACATAGATAATTTTCTGGTTATCTTTTAACCTTATTTGGTGTTCTATGACATCCGTTTTACCTAAGAATCCATCAGTAGTGGAGAAAACATCATGATATTTATTCAAAAGACCAAGAAATTTCTGCTGAATTTCCTCTTCTTAAATGGCTTTATTGATTTTATTTTTTATACATTGCAAAAGGGATTCAACCGCAACTGATTGATCATGATTGATTTCAGCGACGGTAAGAATGCGATGTTTATAAACTTCCACATCCAAGATTTGTTGATTTTTGTGAATTACTAAAGTGGTATTTAAATGATTACAGACTTCAATATCACATTGTTGTTGTGAGCCGAGTGTATAAATAGCTTGTGTGACGGACAATCCGTTAGTTTTAAAAGTGTCGGAAAGGATTGATATTTCAGATCCCTGCAAAGTTTTCTTTACTCGCACTAATATATTTAAAGTTACGTTTGGCTCGATAGATTGCGTGCAAGATGATATTACGGGTGAACGAGAATTCTGTTGGGTCGCGTATATTATTTCTTTATTCATGAGACAAGTGATAGGTTCTTTAACGTACGTTACTGTTTTCTTTTTTGTCTCCTTTTTATCCAAAATTATTTTAAGGTATTAGAAGACTTATAGAATTTTCCTTTGATATACACGGCGTGTTTGGCAGGGGCTAAGATAATGTTTTGAGTGCCAATAGACGGGTATCCTATAATTACAGCTGGATACATATCAATATTTTGTACAACAATAAAGGTATCGGCAAACGTGCGTTTACCGACCTTGTACTGAACATGAGCTACTCTTATTACATTTAATTCATTATTTCCTATACCCGAGAGCCTTACTCCAGACTTCTCTATAGGGAAGTTCGAAAATAACAAGTGATGAGTCCTCAAATCCATGATATTACGTGGACTACCGGAGTCAAAAAATAATGTGAAGGATCGGTGTTCTAAATATATATCATATAATGTTGGTCGTAACTCATTTTGGCTTATCATTGCGTGAATTTGTTGCAAATCTACGGGAACCTGCACGATTTACTGGATTCAGCCGTGTGTTTAATGGGAAAATCTATTGCCTCACAATGATCTGATAAATTATTAAATTGATTATTTGATACAAAAGATGTTGATACGAATGACCCAACATCACTCCCTCCCCCATTGGGAGTTAACTATGTGGTATTTGCTTTGCTTGGCACATTCTGAAAATTTTTCTGACCTTTCGAGTTCTGGCTAGACGGCCCAGGAACAGAGTTACTTGAAGCACTATTTGTTTGTTTTTGATTTTGAACTACATTGCCGTTCGCCTGTTTCTTTTGATTGAACTGAGGGTTTTTCTTTTTATTTCCATAGGGAACTGTCTTTGTATTTCTAGGATTCTGTTGTTGATTACGCGAGAAGCATCGACTATATGAATGGGTTGAACTGTTATGAATTGAACAAGATCGCGTCCTACAGTCTGCAATCAAGTGACCTTGACATTTGCAATTATAACAAGTCATCCCTGTAGCTTGATTATTAATAACTATGCTTACTTGTTGTGGCTTAGTTTATTTTTTTGTAAAAAACTTGAGTAAGCAAGGGATCAAAGACAGTACACTTAGACATGTGTTTCTTTATCTATTTATATATATCTAGTTCCGTACTTTCGGGCGTTAGCTTTTTATCAAAACTCCGCACTAAAGCCTCTAGCAACATAATTGCCATGCAAGTTTAATACATTAGCCGTAAGAAATCTTTCACGACGATGTTTTCTCCTGTAACCCATGTGGAATTACCTGAAATATCCTGATATTCATTTGGCCGGTCGGCAATGAGAGCCGCCTGTTCTATAACACTAAGCTGAGTCATAGAGGCTTGATTAAGTGTATTTCTTCATGTCAAAACTACGTCTAAAGCTTCCTCACCACCATATATTGCACGTAGCTATCTTTTAAATCATCCCATGTAACTGCTTCTTGAAAAGAGACTCCCCTAAGATACGAGCTTGCATCTCCTCTAGCAAAATCTATGAAACTTTTAGCTTCTTGTAATTGTACAGATGGGTCTGTGATGCTTTTTGCGTTTAAATGAGCATCTACTGATGAGATCTGTGACTCGACATTCTGAGGTAAGAGCCCATTGACCCGACCTTGAAAAGGAAGGATAGCTGATCTTGCACTCACTAGAGTTACAACGGGACTAGGGGTACTGGGTGTGGGGTTACTGAGTCCAGGAGTGGGATTACTGGGATTCACAAGAGGCGTCATGTTTACTCTAATTTTTTTCCTATCTCTACAATTCCTTGCGATCCTATCAACATCTCTATATGAATACAGAGGTCCACTGCGTAAACGCATTTAATGTGACAAGGATATTTCCCGAGAACTTCTGAAAGAAAACGGAATTAGCTGAAAGAGAATTCGTAGTTTATTATAGATTCCTTTAATAAAGGAAAATTAAGATTGCACATAACTCACCCCAGCAATAATGGACAATCGACTCGTGACATAAAAGACTTCAAGGCAAAATATGAATGAATAAAGGATATACTTAGCTTTAGTATATATGGGCGAAGAATTGTTGATACGATGACGTCACATACTCTCTCTCTCTGGTTTTGCAAGAGTTTAGCGGGGAGATGACCTTCAACTTGGCTTCTCGATGTGATTCTTGAATGTTTGTGATGAAAGTCTTTCATTAGATGTTGATACTTATACTAGAATTCGTCTTGATGAAGGACATTTCTTCGTATTCTTGGGATGTTTAATGTTTTATGTTGATTGAAGATCCTGTTCCTCAGTTTATATCTGATTTATAGCTGATATTCGATGAGTTCATTACTTTGGTAGACGTAGATACTTCGTCGTAATTGTAGATTTATTACTGTTGTAACTGCTATTTATTACAGTATAGTTGTAATCGCTGGTTGTTATGGTTGTAATCATTGGTTGATATAGTTGTAATTACTGGTTGTTATAGTTTTAATCGCTGGTTTTTATAGTTGTAATCACTGGTTGATGTAGTTGTAATTACTGGTTGTTATAGTTGTAATTGCTGCCACCAATTGTTAGTGTGAGAATGTTATACGCACACATCGTCGTTCATCTCATATCTCTTCAACGTGATATAGAATTATTAGACTTGCAGGTTACTTCTTAAAATTGTCAAAGTTTAAGTTAACTTTAAACAATTTAGTGTTAGCTCTATCACTGGAGAATGGATGGTTTGTTCGGATGACCATTCCGTATGAAAGGATGAAGAGAACTAATTTACATTAAGCTCACGTCGATAACGTAGTATTAGTTATCTCAGCGTTTATTACAAATACAAAGACAATACGATCATGCAGCCTTATATCCAGAAGTCAGGTGGTTCCGGTAGGGATCAACAGGTCAACTGTTTCTCACGGGAGACTTGTGACATGTTTACAAGACATAAATAAATGTTTATCTATGCAATGCTTTAGCTTAGTCTATTTTCACATCCTGTTATGGCTGTTGTCACACACTCCCAACTCTCCAATGATCCCTTGGGTCATGGGTTTATAATGTATACATTACATACATATATATATATATATATATATATATATATATATATATATATATATATATATATATATATATATATATATATATATATATATATATACATAATAGTTTGAAAACAAGTGGTTCAGAAAGATATGTATGTTTATCTATGCAATGCTTTAGCTTAGTCTATTTTCACATCCTGTTATGGCTGTTGTCACACACTCCCAACTCTCCAATGATCCCTTGGGTCATGGGTTTATAATGTATACATTACATACATACATATATATATATATATATATATATATATATATAATATATATATATAT
>NC_090738.1:88833464-88835964 GCF_036898095.1 Palaemon carinicauda
TTTTTTTTCATATTTAAATTCTTCCTTGCCCCATAAAAGTTTTTTCTTGTAAATTTATCATACATCGACGACTACTAATCTAATGACTTCAAATCATTCAGCAGCCAATCAATGATTCTACTGAACTTTCAATGAGGAGAATATTAATATGGTACCAAAAGACTATAAGATTATCTGTTATTCAGAGAAGAAATCATGTCAAAATAAAATAAAAATCTGAATTTTTATGGTGAATTTCAGTTTTTAATGAGGAGAATACTAAAGAGGGTGCCCAAAAAATTGAAGATTATCTGACAGAGAGAAAATCCCATTAAATGAATATAGAAATAATAATTGTGAATACTATAGTTAATTTCCCATTTGCCTAGTTCTATTTCTTATTGGCCCTGAAATACATTAAGTGCATACTCTGTATCTCTTAAGTTGATTATCTACAATAAATTGATATATAACAGCATTTAAAATTAAAAAAAAAAAAATATTTACAAGAATATATCATAATATAAGGGACTCACTACTAAAGAAAACTACGCAAAATATGCAAAAGAAACATACATCACAGTAGTAGCGTGTAGCTGAACTATATTATTATTATTATTATTATTATTATTATTATTATTATTATTATTATTATTATTATTATTATTATTATTATTATTATTATTATTATTATTATTATTATTCCTTGTTAAGCTATAGACTTAGTTGGAAAAGCATGATGCCATAAGCCCAAGAGCTCCAACAGGGAAATTAGCCCAATTAGGAAAGGAAATAAGGAAAATACACCACACACAAAATAAAACTAGAATATTTTAAAAACAACTAATTCTCGCAGAAACCCTTCACTATCTATATCATGGTTCTTATAATAAATACTAAACACAGTATACCTCACATATTAACATAATTAGGCATCCCAATTTATTCCCCATGTTTCCTAAAATTCTCATTAATTTCCAAACTTTCAGAATAGGCGTTTTAAGCTCCAAGAGACACCGGAGGCTCAAATAATTTATAATTCAGGGAAAAAAAAACTGCAGTTAATGTCTGTTCTGCTCATGTGTATATTATAGGAATAAGCTTTTAAAAGACGTTAATACAAGCGTATGCCCTCAAAAATTATCGCGAGAAGTAGGCCATTCGACTCCGGGACACACCACCAAAGTTCACTCATTAAGCCAAGAAGGTTATTATGCTAAACATTTGTTTACCTTAAATTAAACCCTAATGGGAGGCTAATTAAATTTGACTAAACACTCACTATATATATGTATATATATATATATATATATATATATATATATATATATATATATATATATATATATATATATATATATATATATATATATATATATATATATATATGTATATATATATATATATATATATATATATATATATATATATATATATATATATATATATATATATATATATTTACACAGTGTATATATATATATATATATATATATATATATATATATATATATATATATATATATATATATATATATATATGTATTATATATATATATATATATATATATATATATATATATATACACAGTGTATATATATATATATATATATATATATATATATATATATATATATATATATATATATATATATATATGTATTATATATATATATAATATATATATATATATATATATATATATATATATATATATATATATATATATATATATATATTATACAAATTTAAATACTTATATGTTTTCATGCGTGTATATATTTGTTGGTGATTTTAATGCTAACCATAGGGAGTGGTTAAGTTGTATCTCTCTTATCGATCGCCATTGCCTAAGAGCTTTAGACTTTGCCTCTGAATCAGGCTGTGAGCAATTCATAAATGGTGCTACTCACAGGTCTGGTAATTGCTTGGACCTCGTTTACACAGACTCTCCTGGCGTTATAACCAGTAAGGTTCGTTTTCCAGTCGGAACATCTGATCAAGCATCGATTTCCTTAGTAGTGAAGACTGAGCAGCCTGTCCCTGATATATCATACTCTTGTAAAATTTATATGAAATCCCAAACAGACTGAAATGGGACTTTGCATGATCTTTTGTGCTTGAATTGGTCACAATTATATAGTAGTGTAGATCCTGTTGTCCCTTTCAATGAGAATCTAGTGAACATAACTGATAGGCGTATCCCTTCTCGTGTGCTAAAGTACCGAGTGAAGGACAAACCGTGGTTCAATGATGATTGTAAACGCGCTTATTTGGAGAAGCAAGAGGCGTATCATCTTTGGAAGGATAACAGATCTGATTTGACCTGGAACAACTATACTCAGCTTCGAGCTTTTGCTCAGAAAGTTTACGCCTCAACTGAAAAGGAGTACAATTTAACCATAAGATCAACTTTTTCTGGCACAACTCAGGAGCATAAATGGTGGTCTACCCTTAAATCTGCACTCTTTGGTGTAGATGCAACAGTTCCTCCTTTACTTAAAGCAGATGGCTCAGTCA
>NC_090738.1:88840964-88843049 GCF_036898095.1 Palaemon carinicauda
GAGAGAGAGAGAGAGAGAGAGAGAGAGAGAGAGAGAGAGAGAGAGAGAGAGAGAGAGAGAGAGAGAGAGAGAGGGAGAGAGAGAAATAAAATCAAGCTCATTGTTTGTCGTATAACTTCCACACTTTGAGAGAATTACATTTTAACGAAGTTTTATATAAATTAAACTGGTTTTGCATCATTGGTTTCTAATTGGTTTCTTACGTAATTTACATAAAATACTTATATCTACATGAGAGAAGCTCATTTTATGGGCTGGGTGTAATCTCTTCAATGCACAATTGAAAACAATATGTGAAATACAAATAAGATTACTAATGAACTAAGATATTTACTCTACACTAGACCAGCTTCGTAAGAATATATATATATATATATATATATATATATATATATATATATATATATATATATATATATATATATATATATATATACACACTCATATGTATATATATATATATATATATATATATATATATATATATATATATATATATATATATATATATATATATATATATATATATATATATATATATATATATATATCATCAAGTACGGGGTGTTCGATGTTGAACGGACGTGGCCCTCTGCACAAAACTTCTCCATTCATTCCGGTCTTGAGCCTTGCTTTCCAACTCCACCATCGTTAGCCCGCACATCTCCTCGATATTGTCACTCAATCTAGTTTTAGGCCTTCCTCTCGTTCTTGCACCATAGACTGATCCAATTAGTAGCGTTCTTTCCAGAGTATTGTGATTCTGAACCTGGTGTCCAATAAAAGTTAGTTATCTTTCATCCAAAATGTCAAGTAATCTTTTTTCTATATTGATCTTTTGTAGAACTTCCACGTTAGTCTTTTTCTTAATCCAGCTTATCCTCAGGACTCTTCTGTAACACCATAGTTCAAAACTTTCTAATCTTTTCCGATCTGTAGCTTTTAAAACCCATCATTCTGAGCCGTATGATGCGATGGGGAAAACAAGTGATTTGAGAAGGCGCTTCTTTGTGTTTTGAGTGATATGTCTGTCTTTCCACACATAGTGCGATGGTTGCATTCTTTGCAAATTTTCTTTACTTACTTACTTGTTTAGTGCAATGGTTGCATTCTTTGCAATACCAATTCTTCTTTTGATCTCTTGGGAGTCGTCTCCATTATTGGTGAAAGTTGCTCCGAGGTAAGTAAATTCAGTGACATTATCTAGGGCAACTCCGTCTAGTAGGATTTCTTGATCAGACGGGGCTTTTTGACACTTCATGACCTTTGTTTTCTTAGCATTTAGGTACAGTCCCACTTTTTCACTCTCAGCTTTTACTTTTGATACTAATGTTTGGAGGTCCTCCATACTTCCAGCGATTAAAACCACATCGTCAGCATATCTGAGATTAGTGATCTTTTGTCCTCCAACAGTTATGCCTCCTTCGTAGTCTTCAAGCGCATTTCTCATTATGGTTTCCGAGTAGATGTTAAAGAGGTGGAGAGAAACAATGCATCCTTGTCTGACACCTTGTCCGATATTAAACCAATCCGTTAGGCCATAAGATGTTTGCACTGCTGCTTTCTGTTGATTGTACAGTGCTTTCAGAAGTGAGATGACATGAGGTGGAAAACCCATAGAGTACATGTCGTTCCATAAGATGTCATGTGCAACTGTATCAAAGGCTTTAGTGTAGTCAATAAAACAAAGGTATAGAAGTTTGGTTAAAGTCTGCAACTTATAATTGCATTTATGAGTAATGGAGTCAGACTATTCAACCTTTCTTGAAATTTTATATCAAGACCTTAACTCCTTTATATCTGAAATGAGTTTGTGCTGATATATCAGTACTGTGTGTATAAATTCTTCGATATACTCACTCGATTATATATATATATATATATATATATATATATATATATATATATATATATATATATATATATATATATATATATATATATATATATATATATATATATATATATATATACAAGAGTAAACTTATTTAATCATTCAGTCGCCCAAGTGACACGTGTCGAATATAATTTATATAACAGCTCTATCCATGAGACTAATTTTCTATATCTCGCAGAAAAAATATT
>NC_090738.1:88843549-88851049 GCF_036898095.1 Palaemon carinicauda
AATATGAAATATCGACCAGTTCTCCGCACAATACTTGTATTGGACAAAGGTTTTATATCCGCATAGGAGGAAAACCAATGCAACATAGCTTGCATAAAGGAACAATTCTATTAGAATTATCCCAGATAAGGTACATAGAATGAATGCTCAATTATACCAATAAATTGACACAGGTGAAGGAGACGCAAGGTTCTCAAGAACCAGATTATTGACAGGCAATAAATAGACAGGTTTAACCACAATTATATATATATATATATATATATATATATATATATATATATATATATATATATATAGTATACATAAGAAGAGGATAACACAAAACTTTAAGCATATTTATGATAGTAAACAGAGCTTGTTTGTCTGAAAGAAAAAACATTAGATGCCACTTTTAAGACACTGAGGTATCAAAGTCATAAAAGCCTGTATTACAAATCAATGACATTAGCGTTAGAAACGCTCGGCACACATGTCTGCACTTATGCTAGGTTCACCTTCTGAAATGGAACAGTCTGCATGGGCAACACAGTGCCCTCACTTAGTTTGTAGTACAGTATGTAACTACACACTCACCCTGGAATTAATCGTCCCAATTAAGACCACTGTTCCTCGCAGAGTTAAACAGTAGGGTTAACACCGCGACCCACTGCTACCACAGATCTCTTTTAGTTCCTCTACTTGCTTCGCATAGTGGCGAAAGAACACTCTGGAAGACTTCCAGCCAGTGTATGAAGGGAGATGTTCAAATCCATACAATTAAAGAAATTTAAGGATGAGGCAACTTTCCTCGGATCGTGACCTGCGGGTGTATTGTCAGGATCAGCTCTGCGAATAAAATATGTGATTTTCGCTCTGAGTTGATTCAGAGATAAATTTGAGCCTGATGTTTCTCCCCTGAATAGTTGACCACCCTTGAAGTCTGAAGTTCTATGAAGATAGACCTTTAGGCATTCTACTGGACATAGAGATGCATCTTCTTTCAGAGGGCAGATTCTCCAGGGACCCCACCTGTTGGTGGGTAACTCATTCTTGGCGAGAAACGTAGGATCCGGAAACAGGTTCAGTTCTCCCCCATCCAGGAACTGAACACGACCTGCCTCTCTCGAGAGGCTACAATCTCACTAACCCTGGCCCCGGACGCGAGTGCAAAATAGGAAAATAACTTTTTGTGTCAAATCCTTTAACGCACACTCTTCATTGCTCAACAGAGAAGCGAAATGAAGAACTTGTCTAAAGACCATGAAATGGGCTTTGGAGGTGCTGAAGGTCTGAGCCTAGGTCGACATGGAAGGCATATAGAATGGGTCTTGTCAAAGCAGACTTACACACCGAAATCGTGTTCGCTGCCAATCCTTGACCATGGAGGTGGAGAAGAAAGATAAGCAGAAGTCTGTCAAGATCTCCTGCGGATTCTTCGCCTTGACAAAAGGCCACCCATTTTCTCCAAGATGACTCATATTGCCTTCTAGTAGATTTGCACTTATATTCCTCAAGGAAGTCTATACTGGCTTTCGAAATCCCGAAACGCTTTCTCACCGCTAGGGAGAGAAAATCATGAGCTGCAGGGTCCGGGTTTTCTGTAATGAAGCGCAGACAGTTGACTTCTGGACTCGCTGGGTCAGAACTGGATCTGGTAGTGGTACAAACTTCAGCTACAGTTCCAATGCCAGGAGGAACCACACGCTGTTCGGCCACTTGTGGGCCACTATTGCCGCTACCCCTTGAAGGATCTCAGTTTGTTGAGGACCCTCAACAGAAGGTTGTGAGGAGGGAACAGATAAATCTTGGACCATCTGTTCCAGTCGAGGGACATCGCGTCCACTGCTTCCGCTAAGGGGTCCTCGTACGGGGCACGTACAGGGGAAACTTCTTGTTGTCTTTCGTCGCAAAGAGGTCTATCTGCAGTTCTGGGACTGATTCAGAATGAAGGAGAATGATCCTGCGTCTAAGGACCATTCCGACTCTATCGGTGTGAACCTGGATAGAGCGTCCGCTGTCACATTGCGGACTCCTTGAAGGTGAACTGCCGACAGGTACCACTTCTTCTTTTCCGCCAATCGGAAGATGGCCAACATCACCTGGTTGAGAGGTGGTGACCTCGATCCTTGTCGATTCAAGTATCTCACAACTACCTCGCTGTCTATCACCAACCTTATGTGGATCGAGTGACGTGGGGTGACTTTCTTTAAGGTAAGGAGCACTACCCTAGCTTCTAGAAAGTTTTATGTGAAAGGTCTTGAATAGCTTGGACCAAGTCCCCTGGACTTTTTTCCGATGAGAGTGACCTCCCCATCCCTCCTTCGAGGCGTCTGAGTGAATCGACACCGACGGGGGAGGTGGCTGAAGAAGAACCGACTTCTTTAGATGTCTGGCTTGGGACCAAGGCCTCAGAAGAGTACTTAGCCGAAGCGGCTGGTCTTCTCAGATCTCTTCGCGCGTTTGATGCATAACTTCTCCAAACTCCGATTGCATCCTTTAGCTGTGCTCTTAGCACTGGGTCTGTCACCGAAGCAAACTGGAGAGAGCGCAGTACCCTCTCCTGCTCGCGTCTTGATATCCTTTCGGAATCTAGAAGTCTCTTGACAGAACCCGCTATCTCCTTCCTTTTCTTCGCCGGGGTGGAGAAACGGTGTGACAAAAGGTCCCAGTGGATTCCCAGCCACTGGAACTATTGAGATGGAGAAAGTCGAGACTTTTTCTGTTGATCTTGAAGCCTAGGTACTCTAGGAACTGGATCACTTGACTGGAAGCTTGCAAGTATTCTGTCTCGGATGCTGCCCACATCAACCAGTCGTCCAGGTAGGCTACTACCTGAATTCCCTTTAGGCGTAATTGTTTGAGAGCTACGCTCGCAAGCTTCGTAAAAATCCTTGGGGCTATGTTTAGCCCGAATGGCATGGCTCCGAAGGCGTATAGTCTTCGTTGTAGCCTGAACCCTAGGTAGGGGGAGAGTCGATGGCTAATTGGAATGTGCCAATAGGCGTCTGACAAGTCTATAGAGACGGAATATGCCCTCTTGGGCAGTAAGGTCCTTATGTGTTGCATTGTTAGCATTTTGAATTTGCAATTCACTATGAACTTGTTGAGTGGCGACAAGTCCAGAATGACTCTGAGCTTTTCCGAGTCTTTCTTGGGAACACAAAACAGCCTCCCTTTGAAATTGATGGGCATCACCCTTCAGATCACCTTCTTTCTCCGACAGTTCTTGAACGTACTCCTCCATAACGGGGGTGGAGTGTTGGAAAAACCGAAGGCACGGGGCCGGAGTGCTGTACCAGCTCCCGCCCAGTCCATTCTTGAGTAGGCTGTGGGCCCAGGGATCGAAGGTCCACCGATCCCGAAATTTCTGAAGTCTCCCTCCTACCGGTATCACCTCACTTGGACTGCCGTCCTGAGGTCTTGCCTTCCTGACCACGACCACCCCTGAATCCCCTTCCCCTTGAGGGGCGTCTAGACGAGCCTCTGGCTGCTCCTCTAGGCTTTGCTCGAAAGGAAGTAGACTGTCCTTCGAACGCTGGGGTGAATGCCGTGGACTGTGTCGACACGGCCTGGGGTACCCACTGAAAAGTGGTCGGGGTTTGTGCCACGATCTGGGGCACTGGGGGCAATGGCAATTGCAGTTGCTGTTGCTGTCTAAGAGGCTTGGCTGGCCGAGACGGTAGCCTAGTCCTCATAGTCTTCCTCTTTGGTTGAGGACCCTCATCCGGGGAAGACTTTCTTTTGATAGCCAGGCCCCACTTCTGGAGAAGGTTTCTATTCTCCAAGGCGGCCTTATCAACAACTTCTTTGACCAAGTCGGTAGGGAAAAGGTCTTTTCCCCAAATGTTGGAGGAGATTAGTTTCTTTGGCTCGTGCCTCACCGTAGCCGAGGTAAACACGAACTCCCTACAAGCTCTCCTTGCCTTGACGAAGCCATAAAGGTTTTTCGTCACTGTGGCCAGATGAGACTTGGCCACTACCATGAACATTTCATGGACCTTTGGGTCACTTGCCATCGTCTCGAGAGTAGTCTGAAGAGACATTGAAGCAGTCAGTCTTTCTTTTGTATCGAACTCACTTCGCAAAAGAAAGTCAGATAGCTTAGGGAGGTCCTTGCCGAACTGACGTCCGGCAATATCAGCCTCCAACTTTCCAACTGAGAACGTAAGATGGACGTCCTTCCAGTCTTTGTGGTCCATAGGCAGGGCCAGCGACAAGGGTTTACACTCCTCTAGGGAGGGGCAAGACTTGCCGGCCTCGACTGCTTTTAGTACAGCCAGAAACCCTTTCTGTAAAAAAGGGGAAGGCTCTAGTAGGCGAGGACACAAAGGAAGGGAGCTTCCTATTCAATGCGGCTACCTTTGAGTTAGAGAAGCCCCTCTCTTTCATCGAGGATGAAAGTAGAGCTTGAGCCTTAGCATGGTCCATCACTATGACCTCCTTCGGCTCTGTCTCCTCCTTTGAAGCTGGTTCCTTCCTCAGCCGGACATAACAGTCCGGATATGATGCCTTGCTGGGCCAGAATTCCACCTCCTCCAGGGGAACTGAGCCCAGCTTATCCGAGATGACGATCTTTCCAGTCGTCATCGGCATGTGCTCAGCATACCTCCATGGGTTAGCATCTGAGCACAAGGGAAGGTCTTTCACATTGAGCTTTTTCTGGGGCCCATGTGATTCTGCAAGGCACTGCATTCGCAGTTCCATTGCAGCCGCCTTCTCCTGATTCTCCTTCTGCATTTGTTGGATCATTCCAACAATAGAAGAGAGGGCCTGTCCCAGCTCTACTGGGAGACCGGCCGATGTAGAGGGAATAGGCTCCGGAATCTGAGCCGGAGTACCCGACACCTCGACGACGTCTACCTCTACAACATCTGGGGCTTGAACTTCATCCTGGGCTTCTGCCAGGAGGTCTTCCTCCTGACACCCGTCCACATCAGACATCCTGTCATCTAACTGGATGTCTTGCATCGCGACCGCGACTTCAGCATCCACCTGGATCTGAACTTAGGGGATCTCCTCTTGAGGCTGGGGAATCACTGCATCAGCTGATGCCTTAGGGAAAAGATACGCCCTCATCTTCTCACTTGGAAGATAAGGGCCAGAAGTGTTCTTTTGGAAGCCCCTTACCCAGGTACGAAGCTTCTTCCTAGCTATATCCCTTGATTCCTCTGTCCTAGGGGAATTAAAGGTCTCAATAATCAGGTTAGTGCGCACAGTACATACCTGAGGGTCCCAATACCGGAGATCATCCTTGGAGACAGCGTATGCTGCGTGTCTCCTACAAAACTCATGTCCGCAGAGGTTCTTGCTGCTGACGTTGCAGAAAGCACTTCCCCACTTCGGAGTGTCCTTCTGTAAAGAGAAGAAATTTCCATGAGTATCAAGTGAACTATGTATCACTGGATATGCATAGTATAGCATGACAATTCAGAAAGGAAAGACACACACTTGTGTTTCCCTCACAACCCATTGTTGCAGCCTTCCAGATAATAAAATCAAAATGGTTTATCTCTTCTAGAGTAACCAATGCAAGGTTTCCAGAGGAAACAGGTGGAGCTCACACCTAAGCAATGATTTTAAAATCCTGGATAATAGACAGGAAAGACTCAGCTTCCTATCTGTAGGGCAACAGCAAAGGGATGTGCAAGAAAACACAATAGTGTTAGAAGACACAGTGCTGTACCAAAACCCTTACCATAGTTTTCTTCTTACTGTATATGTTATACTGAAGAATACTAGTACAGTATAGGGGGATGTGTGCCGGCCTGCCTTTGCCGGCCGGCACACACCACAACTAGCTTTCAAGTATACTACTTAACAGCTATAAGGCGGCAGCACTCTGGTTCAAATGCATGTGCCGGTCGGCAGCAACTGCCGGCCGGTAACAGCCAATGTTGGCCGGCAATGGCTGCCGGCCAGCAACTACACAAGGTAGTACCCAGCTGCCGGCCACACTCTTGGTGACCGGCAGACAAGGGCTGACATAAGCCGGCCGGCAAAGGTACAAGACCGATGCCAGCCGGCAGCAAAAGAACCAGAGGACTACACCTGCCCGGCTGCCGGCCTATGAGGCCGGCAGCCGGGTCAAGTACAGCACTAGAAGAAAAATAGAATGGATGCCGGGATAAGAGTGTACACAACCTCCAAGCCCGGCAACCGAAAGAGTGCATATAAGGAAGGGGAGAAACTAATTCAGGCTTCCTGACCAATGCCATCTGGCTCTACAGGCCGGCATGGATGAGGGACCAAGAGAGGTCCGGGCAGCACTCGAAAACATAAGACCCTTGCCGGCCAGCAGCTCTGCCGGCCGGCAAGGGGCTGAGTCAATTCCACATCCTAACCTATACTAGGTCCAGATGTAGAACGACGTACAGTACAGTAATGGCTCGGCCATTACGGAGAAAGAGGGGGAAGGGACAAGAGGGTCCTGCCAACCTTGCTTTAGTGACAGATCACCCACAGCCAAGAAACTTATCTTAGCCTAAGGGAGATCTAAGGGGGAAGGCCAGCAATACTTGCCAGCTCCCAGAGCACCAAAGCAAGGAAGGCGTTGCTACTCCCAGGGAAAGAACTTATCCTCCCCCGAGAACAGCAACAAGGACTAGTCTGGTAGATCACAAAAGAAGGAATCATATCCACAGAAACCTTCGGTAGTGACCTAAGGGAGCTAAGCTCCCTTTGTCTGTGTCAGGTCAGCGAGGGGGACTCAGCCCCAAGCCAGACAACACAGACTCAGACTAAAAAACTCTGTTGTTCTGTCCCTCTTGAACCATACTACAGGAACAAGAAGGTACAGTAACACCCCAGTATAGTTTTATCGAAAATAAATTCAGAAAAAACCACTTAGGGATAAGCCCAAGGCTTAAACAGAGGGAAAGGGATTGCATACCTTCTCCGAAGAAAAGAAAGCAACCGGGGAGTATGATAAAGTATACTAAGGCTCCATAAGCAACTAGCCTAGGCACCAAGAGAATCGATTACCTAAATCACCGAAACTCACTCGTATACTATCTTGGAAATATTCCACACAGTCTAACATGTAAAAAATATAGCCTAAAGCTTCAATAAAATTTTAATTACACTCGGAAAAACCAAAATCATGCATGAAGTACTAGGACCAAACAACTAGGCTACATGGCCTAGCGTAGGCCAGAATAGCGAATACTTCGCCAAATAATACTAAGCACGAAAGGAAATCCTATGTAATGCTAAATAGCTAAAATTTATTAAAGCAAAAAAACCAGGAATGTCGCTCTGACTAACTAATTTATACCTAGCGAGCGACAGTGTCCAGGACACCTCTGGTAGGCTACGGCTCTTGTATCAAAGATTAATCCTAATAATCACTCAAAATTTTACCAAGAGCCTACATTTATACATAAAAGACATTATACTCAACTTATCAGAGGCCGACGAAGACGGAGAAGCCATGAAAAGTAGAATAAATCCAAGATTTGCGAGAAAAACAGGAAAAAACACCGAGTTGTTAAGCTACGCAAAAAGGAATACAGATGGCGC
>NC_090738.1:88853549-88858549 GCF_036898095.1 Palaemon carinicauda
TATATATATATATACATATATATATATATATATATATATATATATATATATATATATATATATTATGTTATGTTGTATGAATCAGATTTTTACAGTAAGGCAGATATGCGAGAAATATTTAGCAAAAGGTAAGCAGGTGTAAGTTGCGTTTATGGATCTGGAGAAAGCGTATGATACAGTTGATAGGGAAGCAATGTGGAATGTGATGAGGTTATATGGAGTTGGTGGAAAGTTGTTGCAAGCAGTGAAAAGTTTCTACAAAGGTAGTAGAGCATGTGTTAGGATAGGAAATGAAGTGAGTGATTGGTTTCCGGTGAGAGTGGGGCTGAGACAGGGATATGTGATGTCACCGTGGTTGTTTAACTTGTATCTTGATGGAGTGGTGAGAGAGGTGAATGCTCGAGTGCTTGGACGAGAATTAAAACTGGTAGACGAGAATGACTATGAATTGGAGGTAAATCAGTTGTTGTTTGCGGATGATACTGTACTGGTTGCAGACACAGAAGAGAAGCTTGGCCGATTAGTGACAGAATTTGGAAGAGTGTGTGAGAGAAGGAAGTTGAGAGTTAATGTGGGTAAGAGTAAGGTTATGAGATGTACGAGAAAGGAAGGTGGTGCAAGGTTGAATGTCATGTTGAATGGAGAGTTACTTGAGGAAGTGGATCAGTTTAAGTACTTGGGGTCTGTTGTTGCAGCAAATGGTGGAGTGGAAGCAGATGTACGTCAGAGAGTGAATGAAGGTTGCAAAGTGTTGGGGGCAGTTAAGGGAGTAGTAAAAAATACAGGGTTGGGCATGAATGTAAAAAGAGTTCTTTATGAGAAAGTGATTGTACCAACTGTGATGTATGGATCGGAGTTGTGGGGAATGAAAGTGATGGAGAGACAGAAATTGAATGTGTTTGAGATGAAGTGTCTAAGGATTATGGCTGGTGTATCTTGAGTAGATAGGGTTAGGAACGAAGTGGTGAGAGTGAGAACGGGTGTAAGAAATGAGTTAGCAGCTAGAGTGGATATGAATGTGTTGAGGTGGTTTGGCCATGTTGAGAGAATGGAAAATGGCTGTCTGCTAAAGAAGGTGATGAATGCAAGAGTTGATGAGAGAAGTACAAGAGGAAGGCCAAGGTTTGGGTGGATGGATGGAGTGAAGAAAGCTCTGGGTGATAAGAGGATAGATGTGAGAGAGGTAAGAGAGTGTGCTAGATATAGGAATGAATGGCGAGCGATTGTGACGCAGTTCCGGTAGGCCCTGCTGCTTCCTCCGATGCCTTAGATGACTGCGGAGGTAGCACCAGTAGGGGATTCAGCATTATGAAGCTTCATCTGTGGTTGATAATGTGGGAGGGTTGGCTGTGGCACCCTAGCAGTTCCAGCTGAACTCGGTTGAGTCCCTAATTAGGCTGGAGGAACGTAGAGAGTAGAGGTCCCCTTTTTTTTTTTTTTTTCATTTGTTGAAGTTGGCTACCCCCTAAAATTGGGGGAAGTGCCTTGGTATATATATATATATATATATATATATATATATATATATATATATATATATATATATATATATATATATATGATAAATTTTTGCACATTTAAATGTGTTTCTTTCATATTTCCAATAAGCCATATATATTAATATATTAAAGTCTGGATTCTCTTAACGACCTCGGGATCAGAGCCCCAGGCGGAATCGCCCAAAGACTATAATATCAGACCGGCGGGGATTTGAACCCTCGTCCAGGATATCTGTATGCTAGTGACCATACCACTCATCGCCCAAAGACTATAATATCAGACCGGCGGGGATTTGAACCCTCGTCCAGGATATCTGTATGCTAGTGACCATACCACTCAACCACTGGCTCTGATCCCGAGGTCGTTAAGAGAATCCATCCTTTAATGTATTAATATATATGACTTATTTGAAATATATATATATATATATATATATATATATATATATATATATATATATATATATATATATATATATATATATATATGGCATTGGAGTCATCAAGGGAGGACGTCTTCCCAACCCAGGGATGTGCAGGATATCCTACATGCTTTATCCTCTAGATCTTTTCGATGTGCTTCTGCAAATGCATTGTAATTCAATCCTAGGGGAATGGTGGCCAATGTGTCTTTTCACAGGATATCGGTAACGAGATTCATTTGCCCCAGGACGTGATGAAGAGTGTAACTGTCGTTGTTGACGGGCGGAAAAGGCTTTGGACTATCGAGTGAAGGGGAGGACCAGAGGCATGTGGCCCGTTATAATGACGAAGGGCGTAACTCCCAAGAAGTGGCGGAAGTGACAGACATCAAAATGCCCACCCACCAATTCGTGGTCGAAGGTAGAGTAGCGGGATACGGCCTTGGATAGTTTTCTAATGAAGAAGGCCAATGGGTGGAGTGAGCCTTTGACTACATGCTCGAGTACTGCACCAATAGCGATGTCTCTGTCATTGGTAGATAGAGGGAAAATACATGTGGCGCAGGAATAGTTAGTGCAGTAGCGGTTGAAAAGGTGTTTTTTGCTTTGCAGAAGGCTGCTTCTTGAAGGTGACGCCACTTCAGGTATTTTGGCTCTCTCTTGAGGGAGACATAGATGAAATCATGAGTGGTGGTGAAGACTGGAAGAAAACGGTGTTAATAGTTAGTCTTGCAGGGGAGGGGTCGGGGAAGCTCTGAACGGTTGCTACCTTCTGAGGGGTGGGGGGCCCTAACTCCATTTGGAGTGATGTGGTTCCATAAGAACGATACTTCATTGGCGCCAAAGGTACACTTGTCATACCGGACAACAAGGCCATTATGTTGTAGGCGATTAAACATGATGCATAGTTGTCGGAGATTTTTTCTTTGGAATAAGAGAACATAGGTATGACATCCATGTAACATATAAAGAAAGGGATGTCCCCTATGATGCCATCCATGAGACAATGAAACGTTTCCCTAGCATTTCGAGTGGCACAACAGGAGTATTTGAAGGTGATAGCATTCTTTGAAATGTCTTCTGGGTTCATGGGGAGCTGATAATACCCCTTCAGGAGATCAAGCGTGGAGAAAACCTTGGCTTTGAGCAGGTACAAAGTCACGTGGGTGATGTTTGGGGGGGCTATCTGCCTGTCTGCCTGTCTAGGCGCCTGTAATCCACACAAGGATGCATAGAGGCATCTTTCTTCAGGATGATATGTAAGGGTGACGACCTTTGGCTTAAGGGTTTTTGGCAAAGGCCCGTTTCTTCCATTGCAGCGAACATCTGTCTTAAGGCTGCCAAAAAGTCCGGGGCTAGATTCCTGAATCTAATGAACACTGGGTTCCTCGTTTTCTTGATATGGAGATAAGTATTGTGTTTGGTGGGAACCTTGGCCGTTTAATAAAGTGCTGGACGAAAAATGAGGAGGTGAATATTGGTAATTATGATTTTCAGAAGAGATCGCAACGACACAATTAATGAGAGTTGATCATTAACAACAGAGGAGAAATGACCGGGAAGGAAAAACACATTCTCTTAATATCTGTTTCCTGTTATTACTCGCTTCGATGACGATATTAAGGGGTCTCTCTCTCTCTCTCTCTCTCTCTCTCTCTCTCTCTCTCTCTCTCTCTCTCTCTCTCTCTCTCTCTCTAACCCAACTCTTTTTAAAGAATGGCACATCTCTCTCACCAAGGTCAATGACTTGGACACCAATTTTCAGAAAATTTTGTTTCTGTAATGTCTATATTTTCCCTTCACATGAGTCATCAATATTTTTATCAATTCTATAAAGAAACCTCTTAGCTATTTGACACTAGAAATGTTATTTGTTGAATTTAGCTGTTCGTTGTGTATTTGCTATAGAATATATATTGGTACTTCAATAAAAGATCAAACATATTCTTTTGAAATATGATTAGTAATTATAGCTAGGTAACTGGGACTAACTTCATTTTCAAAATAAAAAGAGCATATTTTTTTTTATTTACGCTTTTTTTTCATTCCCATCATTTCATTATTTCCTTCCTTTTCCTGGTATACCTTTTTTAATTGATATTCCTTATTTATCCTGTCCTTTTTATTTTGTAATTCAAACAAAATTAATCTCTTCTCTTTTACTATGATCAACACTATCCCCTACTTTTCAGTGTTAATCTCTAATCCACCAATCTTATTTCTTCACAATTATTTATTTTCTACTATCTCCCGTTCTTTAGCGAGTAGAGAAAGGGAAATCCAAAGAAAAATGAACTCGAGAAAGAACTTCTCAGGCACCCAATAATGAAGCAAAATTATTCCTCGACTTGCATCTGGCATCGTGTGATTTTGGAAAAGATAAGATTTCATCATTTAATAAACTTCAAAAGCACCTTGCTTTGGAGTCGTAATGAAATTCTTTTCTCAAATCCACAAAAAGAAAAAGTTAATTGATTTCCATTAAGATTATTAGGTTTTTCTTAGTAATCTTATAATATTGTTCTCTTAGATGCAACAAATATTTCTAAGATGTAATGGTTGATTTTTTGGATGGTATGCAATTATGACCAAAAAATAGGAGGTTCCTGATACACTGCCTAAAAACATACATATATCATTATCTATCAGTCCATTTACTTGTCTATCTATTTAATTATCAATATATCATTTTATGTTTGTATCCATATATTTATATGTATATATATATATATATATATATATATATATATATATATATATATATATATATATACATCCACACACACCCACATATATATATATATATATATATATATATATATATATATATATATATATATATATATATATATATATATATATGTATGTGTGTGTGTGTGTGTATACACACACACACACACACACACACATATATATATATATATATATATACATTTATATATATAATGAATATATATATATATATATATATATATATATATATATATATATATATATATATATATATATATATATATATATATATATATATATATATACGCACAATAACAACAAATGCATACGTTTCTAGTCGACTACA
>NC_090738.1:88878549-88879588 GCF_036898095.1 Palaemon carinicauda
ATTAGTATTGTCTGGCCAGTCAAAGGATCCAATAACTCTCTAGCCGTAGTATCTTAACGGAAGGATGGTGCCCTGGTGAACCTACTACCTACTATATATATATATATATATATATATATATATATATATATATATATATATATATATATATATATATATATATATATATATATATACATACACACATACATATATATATATATATATATATATATATATATATATATATATATATATATATATATATATATATATATATATATATATATATATATACAGTATATATCTGTCTGATGTTCAGCTGCGGATTTTCATCTTAATTTGTTGGAAAAAAACTTACGGTCTTTTAAATTTCTTATTCCTGATCTAGATATTAATCTTTGGCACCGTCGTTCAATTACTTCATCATGCATGTTGCATAAGATTTTTTATAACTCTGACCATCCTTTACATTCAGATCTCCCTGTACAATTCTATCCTGTTCGTAATACTAGGCAGGCAGTTAATTCTAATAGCCAGGCCTTCTCCATCATGAGGCTCAATACTACACAGTATTCTAGAAGTTTTATTCCAGCTGTGACCAAGTTATGGAATGATCTTCCTAATCGGGTAGTTGAATCAGTAGAACTTCAAAAGTTCAAAGTTGGAGCAAATGTTTTTATGTTGACCAGGCTGACATGAGTCTTTTTATAGTTTATTTATGACATATCTGTTTTTGACGTTGTTAATAGTTTATAAAGGACAAATCTGTTATGAGGCTGATACTGTTTTTAGCATGATATATTGCTAATTTATTCTCATTTGTTTATTTTCTTTCCCCACTGGGATATTTTTCCCTGTTGGAGCCCTTAGGCTTATAGCATCTTGCTTTTCCAACTATGGTTTTAGCTTGGCTAGTGATAATATATATATATATATATATATATATATATATATATATATATATATATATATATATGCACAGTATGTATTCTTAGGATTGTGTAGGTGTGTATGCATACACAGTATATACCGTACACGATGAGGAAAAAATTAAGAA
>NC_090738.1:88879611-88887111 GCF_036898095.1 Palaemon carinicauda
TTGTCTAGACTCTTCGTCCTCCTTTTCAATTTATATATATATATATATATATATATATATATATATATATATATATATGTGTGTGTGTGTGTGTGTGTATATATATATATATATCTATATATATATATATATATATATATATATATATATATATATATATTTATATCTATATATATTATATATATATATATATATATATATATATATATATACACACATATATATATATATATATATATATATATATATATATATATATATATATATATATATATACGTATATATATGTGTGTGTATATATATATATATATATATATATATATATATATATATATATATATATGTGTGTGTGTGTGTGTGTGTGTGTGTGTGTGTGTGTATGTGTGTGTGCGTGTACATTTATTTTTATTTATAATTACATAATAGGATATCTCCGAATGTATTTTGCGCAATAATGCAATAACTGGTCACCACCTGATTTGTTAATCGCTATCGAATATTGGATATTACAGGGTCATTTAGTAATATGTCCATCGATAGAACTCATCAATCCTGGGTTAGCAACTAACCTAAAGCAAAATTCAAAACCTTGCATTAGTCTTTGGGAATCATAGATAATCTTTAATGTTATGACGAGACGATAGAAGCTAAAAGATTGGCTGAATGGTACAGGGTTATTATCATTATTTTCATTATTATTATTATTATTATTATTATTATTATTATTATTATTATTACTATTATTATTATTATTATTATTATTATTATTATTATTTGCTAAGCAACAACCCTATTTGTTTTCGAAAAGCAGGATGCTATAATCCCAGGGGCTTCAACGGGAAAAATAGCCCAGTGAGGAAAGGAAACAAGGAAAAATAAAACATTTTGAGAACAGTAACATCATTACATTAAACATTTCCTCATTAAACTTTAACAAAACAAGAGGAGGGGAAATAAGATAGAATAATGTGTCCGAGTATATCCTCAAGCAACAGAGTTTAAATCTCATTATACTTTTTGGTTGGTAAAAAGAATGATGGCCAAAGGGATAAGAATAGGAAGACCTAGTATATATTACAAAATTCGTTTGATATATTCCTATACACCGTCATAAATCATTTCGCTAAAGAGAGAGAGAGAGAGAGAGAGAGAGAGAGAGAGAGAGAGAGAGAGAGAGAGAGAGAGAGAGAGAGAGAGGAGAGAGAGAGAGAGAGAGAGAGAGAGAGAGAGAGAGAGAGAGAGAGAGAGAATGGAATTTTTCGATCTTGTAAATAGAAAGACAGAAAGAAACAAAGAGAGGTGAATGACCACCTATACAGAAATAAATCATTCATAAGTTTTTATCTATTCTCATGCATAATTCTTTCCCTAGACAAAAAAAAACGAAAAAAATAATAATGGAATTTAAATTAGAGTCCATCCTGCATGAATATAGCTGTTGTCAATGATGAGGCCATTAGCAAAATGGTGCAGTTTCGAAATCAGTTATTTCTGTTTCTACTGATAGAAAATTGCTTACTCTGAATGGGTATGAAATCCATCCAAATCTTAATTGAGATTTTGGGAATAAATGAGTTCATTTTCATACGTGAATTAAGGCGTGGTGCAGGTCAAATGATATTCAATGATTCGTTATTGCCACTTTATTTTGATTATATGTTCATCAATGAATGTCTAATCTTTCTGAGCGTACCAGGAACTGAGATTGGATATAAGCTTAATATCTTTACTGAATTGTGTGTAAATTTGTCGGAATTTACAGATTTGATTAGAAGCAATATGTATTGATCTGAAAAAAATAACCTTTATTTCCTGAAGTTTTGTAATGTAATGACTGTGGCAGCCTATTGGAAACGTCCTGCCTGGCGTTCTGCTGGAGGGGAGATCGAGTCTCGCTCAAATTCGATAGTTTCTTGTGGTGTTTGCAACCTATTCTTATGAGACAAGGCTGGGTGGTTTGGGGGGAGCCTATAGGTCTACCTGCTGAGTCATCAGCAGCCATTGCCTGGCCCTCCCTGGTCCTAGCTTTGGTGGAGAGGGGGGCTAGGGCATTATTCTGCTAGGACCTTATCACTATTCCTAACCTTTGTTATTCATGATCGGCTTCAAACCTTTTAATGTTACACAATTCTTCTATGACTAAGCAAATTGATGATTCCTACTTTAAGGGCCATATGTAAAGTCTATAAATAAATTTCTTATGACTGTGGCTTATGATAATTTGTCCACTGTAGAAAAAAATCTAATGAAAATAGCAGATATTAACATTATATTTGTAAAACATCACTCGACAATATTGCCAATATCATAAAAAAATTTGCTAAGCTGGTTATTATTCATTAGGTATAATGAAAACTCGATTTTGTATAATTTTTTCTGAAATAGACCGTTAACAATATATTTTTTTTTTTTTACTTGGAACTATTTTGATATTTCTTCAATGTCATAATTCTACTTTCGTGGAAGAGAGTTTGAAAGTATTTGTAAGAAAAGAAAGTTAAGAGTAAATATGCGCAAGCTTGAGGTAATGAGAGTAAATAGGAACGAAGAAAAAATGAGTCATGAATATGCAAAAAGGAGGGTGAGGGCATAACTAAAGAAGGGGTGAGCTATAAAAAAAGAAGCAAGAAAGGTGGCAAGATGTGTGCAAGAGATTGAATTGTGATGCCTATTGAAGTTAACATGAAAAGGTTTAAAGGCCACTCATGAATGGCATAGGCAATGGACAGTGACATTGTCCTATCGATCAGGACAATGCCGTAGAGATTGACCATATATACTGTACATATGATCAGCGCCTAGGCCCCCTCTCTACTCAAGTTAGGACCAATTAAGGCCAGGCAATGGCTGCTGATGACTCAGCAGATAGAACTATAGGCTCCCACAGAACCCCCATCCTTGGCTCACAATGATGGTGAGGTTGGAGTGACTAAAGGAACTAACGAGTTTGAGCGGGACAAAAACCTCAGTCTGGTGATCACTAGTCAGGGACATAACTGCATTTTAGAACCAACCTTCATGGAAGTATGAATGTTAGATGTGAGTGAAAGAAAAAAACAGGTTAAGATGGTTTGTTCTAGTGGGTTGAAAAGAAGACCATTGTTTGGTAAAAATTATGTGGACACGAATGTTCTTTGATAGCCAAGAAACAAATAGGTGGTATAAGATAGCGATCTATGGTACAAAGTGAGTACGTCAGTTTTACTCAGTGCAGACGAGTCTTATGTGTAAAAATACGAAGCGGCTAGTATGGAGGAGGTTTAATATACATAGGACTCATCCATAATTCCACAGATATAGGAAAAATAAGGAAGTGAATGATTTTGTTCATCGCTGATGCTACTCCTGTGGGGGAAATAGTTAAATAAATATAAATACATACAATCATAAACGTGCACATATATATATGCACAGTATACATATCATATTATACATAGATATATAATGTATATACCGTATAAACACACATATATACATACATACATACATACATACACATATATATATATATATATATATATATATATATATATATATATATATATATATATATATATATATATAATATAATATAATATAATATAATATAATGTAATATAATATGATATAATATAATATAAGGTAGGTATGATACAACTAAAAAGAATAAAAAAAAAGTCTATTGCCCCAAGGAATCTTAAAAAACCGTAAAGTAGAGCAAATAAGGCTCAGCCCCACAATATTTCTATAAATATCAAAGCGACATTGAGTAAACCAAAGCTTGTGAACTTGGAAGTTTTTAAGTCTTTATTAAATAATAGAGCTGGAAAAGAGGTACTTATCCTCTGATGTCACTTGTTGTAGATTGACACTAAACAAAAAGTCAAATAAAAAGAATATTGTTGGAACGCTTCTACTTCATTGTTCATACACAGGTGTGTGTACTTCATTGTTCATACACAGGTGTGTGTGTGTATGTGTGTGTGTAGACATAGGTTGTATGTTGCAATAATACTTTTAAATGCTTATGACGAAGATTTGAATATTCAACACTGTACATATTACTCAAGGGATGAAAGGACTATTGAAAAGTCTATATTTGAATTTAAAACATGAAATGAAACTGGGTTATCTAAAGCTGAGAGAGGATGGGCAGGTTAATTATGAAAAAGTTAAATTTTAATTCATATTTCCTTAGTAAGGCTTTCAACATCTATCGCTGGTTTCTTTTTAAATGGGTGTTGTGTTTAATAATGGAATATATACAACTGTTATTTGTTTAATTGTAAATTTCTTAGCTAGTAACTGAAGTATTTAATTAACCATTTGACGGGATTGGAACGAAAATGGATAAAAGCCGTGAAATATTTGGGGATTTTCAATCAAATTTCATAAAATTGTTGTGTTTCTTAAACAGAAAAAAATTTTAACAGCCCAACTATGCTTATAATGAAATAAATTTAGTTTCAATGGTTTTTCTCAATATATATATTCATGTAGGTAGATATTATAGATATAAGTTCATTTTTTTTTAAGACAAAACATTTTTCATTTGGTTGTGAAATGTCATCCAAAGATTTATGTCTCTTAATCCAGCTGAAACAATATTCCTTGTTTTATAAAGGATAAAGTCAATCTAGTGATTACACTTGTAATATATCACATGTAGTAATCATAAATTATTTCAAATATGACTTTCATGTGCCAGCTTAGATTTATCTATGAATATTCTCAACTAAGAACATGCAAAGGCTATGATATAATATTGTATTATTTAAACTTAAAATGGTCTTGTATTCTAATAAGTTTTCTTACTGGAGTTAGATCCCGACCTGTGTTCCCTAAATATGTAAAGTCCTGGAAAAGACATCTGAACACGAAGTTCAGAGACCAAACAAACGATCATTGAATCGTTAATATCCTACAATTCATTTAGCTTCTTAAGACAGGAAAAGTAGCACTTATCAGTGAAATAACAGAAAACCAAGAAAAAGAAAATTATTGCGTATGGGCCAGGTAGTGAGAAAAGTGAAGAAGAGCGGAATGAGTTCTGGAATGATTTAACTAGGTGTGTAGAAGGACTGGGTAGAAGGAATTATGTAGTTGTTATGGGTGACTTAAATGCTAGAGTGGGCGCTGGAGAGGTAGAAGGTGTCATTGGTAAGTATGGCGTACCAGGTGAAAATGAGAGTGGTGAGAGACTGGTAGACATGTGTGTTGAACAAGAGATGGTAATAAGTGCTAGCTTCTTTAAAAAGAAAGATAAAAATAAGTATACATGGGTAAGAGTGGCAAATGGAAGAGTAGTAGAAAGGGCATTAATGGATTATGTGTTGGTAACTAAAAGAATGTTTGGAAGATTGAAAGACGTGCACGTGTTTAGGGGTATGGCTAACGGTATGTCTGATCATTTTTTGGTGGAAGGAAAATTAGTTGTAGGAAAAGAGTGGGGGAATAGAGTAGGTGGATGTAAAAGGGAGGCAGTGAGGATTGAAGAGCTAATAAAACCGGGGGTAAAAAGAAAATATCAGGAAAGGTTGAAAATGGCATATGATGAGGTGAGAGTAAGAGAAACTGGTAATTTAGAGGAGGAGTGGAAGTTAGTAAAAGAAAATTTTGTTGGGATTGCAAGTGATGTTTGTGGCAAGAAGGTTGTTGGAGGCAGCATGAGGAAGGGCAGTGAATGGTGGAATGAAGGAGTGAAGGTGAAAGTGGAAGAGAAAAAGAGGGCTTTTGAAGAATGGCTGCAGAGTAATAGTATAGAGAAGTATGAAAAATATAGAGAGAAAAAGGTGGAAGTAAAGCGCAAGGTACGTGAGGCAAAGAGGGCAGCTGACCTGAGGTGGGGTCAGGGATTGGGTCAGTCATATGAAGAGAATAAGAAGAAGTTTTGGAAAGAAGTGAAGAGAGTAAGGAAGGCTGGCGCAAGAATTGAAGAGACAGTGAAAGATGGAAATGGAAGGTTGTTAAAAGGAGAGGAGGCAAGGAAAAGGTGGGCAGAATATTTTGAAAGTTTGCTGAATGTTGAGGATAATAGGGAGGCAGATATAATTGCTGTTCCAGGTGTTGAGGTGCCAGTGATGGGAGATGAGAATGAGAGAGAGATAACAATAGAGGAAGTGAGGAAAGCACTAGATGCAATGAGAGTAGGAAAAGCATCTGGTATGGACGGTGTGAAAGCTGAGATGTTGAAGGAAGGGGGTGTGACTGTACTTGAATGGTTGGTGAGATTGTTTAATGTGTGTTTTGTGTTGTCAATGGTACCAGTATATTGGGTTTGTGCATGTATTGTACCACTATATAAGGGTAAGGGAGATGTGCATGAGTGTTGTAATTCAAGAGGTATTAGTTTGTTGAGTGTAGTTGGAAAAGTGTATGGTAGAGTATTGATTAATAGGATTAAGGATAAAACAGAGAATGCAATCTTGGAAGTACAGGGTGGTTTTAGAAGAGGTAGGGGTTGTATGAATCAGATTTTTACAGTTAGGCAGATATGTGAGAAATGTTTAGCAAAAGGTAAGGAGGTGTATGTTGCGTTTATGGATCTGGAGAAAGCATATGATAGAGTTGATAGGGAAGCAATGTGGAATGTGATGAGGTTATATGGAGTTGGTGGAAGGTTGTTGCAAGCAGTGAAAAGTTTATACAAAGGTAGTAAAGCATGTGTTAGAATAGGAAATGAAGTGAGTGATTGGTTTCCGGTGAGAGTGGGGCTGAGACAGGGATGTGTGATGTCGCCGTGGTTGTTTAACTTGTATGTTGATGGAGTGGTGAGAGAGGTGAATGCTTGAGTGCTTGGACGAGGATTAAAACTGGTAGGCGAGAATGACCATGAATGGGAGGTAAATCAGTTGTTGTTTGCGGATGATACTGTACTGGTAGCAGACACAGAAGAGAAGCTTGACCGACTAGTTTCAGAATTTGGAAGGGTGTGTGAGAGAAGGAAGTTGAGAGTTAATGTGGGTAAGAGTAAGGTTATGAGATGTACGAGAAGGGAAGGTGGTGCAAGGTTGAATGTCATGTTGAATGGAGAGTTACTTGAGGAGGTGGATCAGTTTAAGTACTTGGGGTCTATTGTTGCAGCAAATGGTGGAGTGGAAGCAGATGTACGTCAGAGAGTGAATGAAGGTTGCAAAGTGTTGGGGGCAGTTAAGGGAGTAGTTAAAAATAGAGGGTTGGGCATGAATGTAAAGAGAGTTCTATATGAGAAAGTGATTGTACCAACTGTGATGTATGGATCGGAGTCGTGGGGAATGAAAGTGATGGAGAGACAGAAATTGAATGTGTTTGAGATGAAGTGTCTAAGGAGTATGGCTGGTGTATCTCGAGTAGATAGGGTTAGGAACGAAGTGGTGAGGGAGAGAACGGGTGTAAGAAATGAGTTAGCGGCTAGAGTGGATATGAATGTGTTGAGGTGGTTTGGCCATGTTGAGAGAATGGAAAATGGTTGTCTGCTAAAGAAGGTGATGAATGCAAGATTTGATGGGAGAAGTACAAGAGGAAGGCCAAGGTTTGGGTGGA
>NC_090738.1:88909611-88912111 GCF_036898095.1 Palaemon carinicauda
TTTCTTGATTAAAAAACACTCTTCATAGGTGATGGGCTATACATCTTGAAGAGAGAGAGAGAGAGAGAGAGAGAGAGAGAGAGAGAGAGAGAGAGAGAGAGAGAGAGAGAGAGAGAGTTACTTTTGTAGACACAACAAAAGATTAACATCTTACAATGATTACAGAAAAAAATAGCAAAAAAAGAAAGAAAGGTAAGGTCTTTGGGTGTGCCAAAGTGTTGTGGCAAATAAAGATGACTTCCATGTTGCAGGGAAATTGGCAACTGGGGAAACAAATCGCCGGTAGTATCTTATTTTCACCGAAAAGGTTTCTGCAAATTGGGTTTAAGCAATTTCTCTGAGGAAAAGATATTTGTTGATAAGAAAGGTGAGTACCAATCCATGGTCGTTAGTCTGAATCTGATTCATGTAAGATACACATTCATACATCTCTCTCTCTCTCTCTCTCTCTCTCTCTCTCTCTCTCTCTCTCTCTCTCTCTCTCTCTCTCTCTCTCTCTCTCTCTCTCTCTCTCTTATATATATATATATAGATATATATATATATATATATATATATATATATATATATATATATATATATATATACATACATATATATATATACATGTATATATATATATATATATATATATATATATATATACACACATATATATATATACATATATATATATATATATATATATATATATATATATATATATATTCTTATATACATATATATATATATATATATATAAATATATATATATATATATATATATATATATATATATATATATATATATATATATGTGTGTGTGTGTGTGCGTGTGTGTGTTTGCATGTGTATGTATTTGTGTGCGTATAAAAGTATTTAACTACTTCCCTTAACATAGGATATCTCCAAAGAAAACATAATAACTGCCACCTTCATCTTTTAAAGGCAAATCGTGAATGAGACTCTGTGTAGTAAAACTTCCATATCATTATACGCTTCATACGCTTATCCAATAGGATCAATAGCACTATGTAGAACATCTTACGCACAGTGCACAATTCACCAACATGTAATGTACATGTACTACTAAAAACTAGGATTATCTTGCTTCTTGAAAGAAGGAAGTTTTTAAGATTCAGATCACTTGAACCAAGAACATGTAATTTATAAAACATACTTTCAGTCGTAATTTTTGCCAAAAAGAGGCATCCAAAAATACTCTTTTGAAGTACACACCTTAAATTTATTTCTAAATACTTTTAACAACGATTGCTTAAGGACTAGTTTACTTATTATTTCTTACCTTCCGGGATAGATTGTACTCGCTATCTGCAGCACCGAGTACTTTTGAATGTTTAATTCCCAATAACCTAAATGACCTCTGGATATAACAATTGACCTATATCAAGACCCACTGCAGTCATAAAACCACCTTTCCCTCCCCATCAGATTACTCATCTATGGATAGCAACCTATGGGATCAGCTGTACAATTTCATTTTTTTAGAGCGTTTTTTTTTTTCTTTGGTATAATACACGAATAGTAAACTAGAATTTAATTAAACCTTGGTTATTTTAGGAATTGATCTTTTCATTGGATTGAATTCTACTCTTTTGATTCATCTTAAAGGGATTTCACTCGAATTTATCAATAACCAAGTGAAATTTTACCATGACACTATTTCCATTGACAAGGCTCTACCGCAGTTACAAAACTCTCTCTCATTAACTCTCAGGTTACACCTTATGGATATCAACGTCCGGAATGAAGAGCTCCTTTTATGACCCCACTGTGATACTTCCTCAGGAAGAACGACGTCGTATAATGAGGCACTTTCATTCCACTTAAGGTTTTATGAAGGCATCTCAATGACTGCGGTCGATAGCTGGAGTATGCACAACGAGGCATCTTTCAGCATGTGAACGTCATAATGAAAGATTGATGTATTTTCCGATCGGCGTCAATTCTTTGAGGCGCGTATTAGGTGTTGCAGCTAGTCACCAATAAGTCTAGTCATCACCAGTCTATTTAATGTAATAACTTATACGTTAATACATTCAATCACTGAGCTGTTACTGATCCCAATATGCTCCTTAGTCTTAATTATCGTATTACTATCATTCCTTTAAGTAAGTTTGCACATACATGCATACATGTATTATATATTACATCAATACAACGTTTTTCAAGTTTATTGTACCTTCTCATGTCTGCAGGGATAGAAATTTCAGGAAAAATACAGACTTTGTCTCTGTATTTTCATTTATTTAACTTATGTCAAGTACTGTTTCAGTCGATAATTTCATACGGCAATAATCAAAAATTTGAATGACAATTGCTAAATTAATCTTTAATGAACTGGCTAAGGCGTAATGAAATGATTTTCTAGTTTTATAAATATAAGGAGCGTAAAATATCTTTATCATTTACGTAAGAACAGTAAAGTAAAGTCAAATATGTTCGAAACCTATCTACCCTATTTGAGGATAGAAATCGTTTCAATTATCCCACCACATGA
>NC_090738.1:88919611-88922111 GCF_036898095.1 Palaemon carinicauda
GCAGAATTCCAGTTTCGCATCAAGGGTGTAACCCAAGACATACCTTCTGCAGCAGTACTTGACATTGCCAGGCGCCCATATAGCAAAGCTTTTTCAGCTCTCGCAACAACCATTGGGGGACCAAAGGGGTTCGCTCGCCCTTAGGGAAATGACCAGTGAGGTGAACCTACTTCGTGCCCTTTGGATACACCGTTTACTATACCCGATGTCGATAGTTTACCCATGAAAGACTTGATGACCATAGCCAACGCCCTTAGGGACAGCCACTTCAAGATCTCCATCAACGCCTTCACTCCTGACGAAAAGGACGCCTATTCAACGTCAACCAAAGCTGACGTAAATGCCGTAGGACATACACGCCTATCCCGTGACGTGCCGAAGCGGCGACAAAGCAACTCGCCACCCACCACTCTCTCGCGCTCCAACCAACGACTTCTACAGCCACTTACTATCTCCCATCCGCCGCAGTTTTGCTACTACCACTTCAGATTCGGGGCAACCGCGAAGAAGTGTGCCAAAGATTGTCAGTGGTCAAAAAACGTGGCGGTGGCCTCCTGTGTTTCTAATCTTTCCTTTTTACATGAGGCAGGAAGGGGCGTGTGATTCTTGGTAGACATGGGTGCTTGTCGTTCTCTTTTGCCAAGGGAACTCTTCAGGACACGACGTAGTCTGTCTACGTCTGCCAACGTCCGCTTGGTAGTTGCCAACGGATCTGCGATACCCACCTGCAGTTACGAGAACCTCACATTATCGTTCGGAATTGGTAAATTTAACTGGAAGCTTCTCGTTGCTGACGTCACATTGCCAATCCTTGGTGCAAATTTCCTCTCTCATTTTCACCTTCCGGTCAATGTCGCCCACCGACGATTGGTCAACGCAGACTCGTACTTGTCAACACCTCTTCAACCCGTCCCCTCCAACCTCGTTCTCCACATCAGCGCACCCACGGATGCCTACACCCACCTCCTCAGGTCTTACTCACGAGTTTTCCGTCCACAACTTTGCCAAACGCCCACTGCTCCTGCCAGGCACGGTATTTATGACCATATCAAGATGTCGGGACCCCAAGTCTTCCCAAAATTCAGACGTCTGGCACTGGAACGATTGGCAGCCGCCAAACAGACGTTCTCCGAAATGGAGGAAATGGGCCTTTGCCAAAAGGCCTCCAGCTCATGGTCGTCACTATTACACATCGTTCTGAAGAAAGATGGCTCCCTCCGTCCGTGCGGGGATTATAGTGGCCTGAACAGGCAAACAGAACTGGATCACTACCCCCTCCCAAACATCCCCGACGGGACCTCCTACCTGTACAAAGCGAAGGTTTTCTCTATGCTCGACCTCCTGGAGGGGTATTATCAGGTGCCTATGAACCCAGAAAACATCCCCAAGACCGCCATCACCACTCCGTTTGGTACATACACCTTCAATTACTCCTGTTTTGGCCTTCGTAATGCTGGGGCCACGTTTGAACGTCTCATGGAAGGCATCTTAGGGGACCTCCCTTTCTGTTTATGTTATGTGGACGACATACATGTTTTGGATCCTCAAAAGAGAAACACCTCCGTCACCTGCGCATCGTGCTCGACCGCCTGCAACAAAACGGCCTTGTAGTCCGGTACGACAAGTGTAGCTTTGGCGCCAATGAAGTATCGTTCTTAGGGCACAGCATCACTCATGAAGGATTCCATCCCCTCCCTGACAAGGTAGCAGCTGTTCAGGACTTCCCCGCGCCCTTGACCGTCAAAGCTCTGGAGGAATTCTTGGGCATGATCAACTATAATCACCGTTTTCTGCCAGCGACTGCCGCCACTCTTGCTCCCCTCTACGCCTCCCTCAAGGGCAAGCCAAAGGACCTGAAGTGGGGTCCCCTTCAAGAAGCGGCCTTCTGCACGGCAAAGAAGGCCCTATCAACCGCTGCGGCTCTCACTTTTCCTATCCCACATGCCCCTCTACTTCTCTCCACCGATGCCAGCTACGTCGCTATTGGTGCAGTACTCGAGCAGGTGGTCAACGGCTCGCCCCGCCCATTGGCCTTCTTCAGCAGAAAACTGTCCAAGGTAGAATCGCGTTATTCTACCTTCGATCGCGAATTGCTGGCGGTGCACTTGGCTGTCCGTCACTTTCGGATTTCTTAGAAGGTATGCCCTTCATCATTTGCACAGACCACATGCCTCTGGTGCACGCCTTCGCTCGACAGTCTGACGCCTGGTCCACCCGTCCATGCCGACATCTCTCCGCTGTGGCTGAATACAATTGCACCCTTCACGTCCCTGGGAAAATGAATCCCGTTGTCGATGCCCTGTCAAGAAACACGTTGGCTGCCATTCAACTGGGATTGGATTACAATGCCCTGGCTGAAGCCTAACGACAGGATTCAGAGTATCAAGCATGTAGGACATCCTTCACGTCCCTCCGTTGGGAAGACTTCACCCTTGAAGACTCCAACACCACCCTCTTCTTTGACGTCAGTACTGGTAGACCGCGACCTTGGATCCCTGCT
>NC_090738.1:88929611-88937111 GCF_036898095.1 Palaemon carinicauda
AATCAATTGTTCATGTCCTTTCCTTATATGACATTTAAATTTCCTTAAACTTTTAAAGCAATTCGAAATTTCCATTGAAAGGTGAGGAGCACATTTCCCCGATTTTTCATGGTTTGATATTTGAATTTTTTTTTTTTCATTATCATAGTTTTGAAAATATTTTGAATACCAATATGACAGATTACTATAGTTTAGCTATTTTACTGTATTTTAGAGCCAAATTCACCTACGGTAGCCATACAAACATTCCTAACGCATATATTACATAATATTCAAACGTTATCATTCCCTGAAAAAGGAAATTATTAACCAAAATAAAAATACATACGGATAAATAATATAGTTTCTACAAAGAAAGATGGATAGATAGGTAGATAGATAGATAAATAAATAGATAGATATATAGAGAGATAAAGAGGGGAGTGACACGGAAAAAGATAAGCGTTCATAAGCACGTTTAGTTTGGAATGAAAAGTCATATCCATCAGGATTTGAAAAATAGTTGTAAAAATAATAAATGCAGGCAAGAAAAGAACTTGGGCTTCGGCCTGACTCACCCATGTTCAACTGTTGTTGACATGGAACCCTTCTCCACATCAGCCAACGAGGCTCTCTCTTGATTTATTGCTACTACCAACGAGATCTGTACTAGCTGCAGCTGTAACACCCATCGACATGTGCTCTAACTCAGGCTTTACAAATGCAGACCAAATATTCAACAGATAGAAGAAAATATCCCGGAAGCTCAATTGCTCTCGAAGTCACCAATGAAGTTTTGGGTAAAAATGAGCTAGAAAAAACATTTTAGTATTTTGAAAAAAAAAATTGAAATTTTAAGTTTCATATTGAACGAATTATCTTTTACTTCATTTAAGATTGTTATCGAACTTTGAAACCTGCCTAAATGTGTCTGCTATTAATAATCCCCCGGAAATCATGCAGAAGAAGAAGAAGAAGAAGATGAAGAAGAAGAAGAAGAAGAAGAAGAAGAAGAAGAAGAAGAAAAAAAAAAGTAGAAGTAGCAGTAGTAGTAGTAGTAGTAGTAATAGTAGTAGTAGTGGTGGTAGTAGTAGAATTTATGTATAATATCGTATCAAAAAGGCAAAAAGAAAAAAATAACTCTCGTTTTCCTTTACTTTTAAAGTGCTGATATAATTGTAAATGGTAATTAAACTTACTTTTTTGAATATTTCATGCATGAATTATAAATGATAATATTTGCACAATCGTATAATCAAAGCCAATTACAAATAATGAATCAGTGTAAACCATTTACAGTGCGAAATACAATAATCCATCTATGAAAATTCAGTCAATTAATTCCATGGACTTGATTAACTTTTTTGTGCGGTGTGTGTGTGTGTAGGGGGGGGGGGGTTGGATTTCATGGCATTCATAATAAGCAATTTTCTAGCAGAGGAATCAGAAATATTCGATTTCAAAACTGGACCATTTTGCTAAGATTCATGTAGTGGGCGGGGCCTAATTAGGGTTTGTTAATTCTATTTTTTTCCAAAAGGGAGAACATTTGTAAATGTGTGAATACGCTAGAATACAATTTTCTTAAAGGTTTCATCATCCTATTCATACTGTAATCTCAAAAATCTAATTTTATCATATACCGATATTGTTATAATTTTTTTCTTTGATCCCGTTTTGAAAATATACGTCAAGACGATCAGATGTCTTTCTTGGTATGCTAAAATAAAATAATCAGTTAAGGCTGCAGATATATAATTGAAAATGGATGGTAAAATAATTTACATCATTCTTAATATATATAAAAAATCTCAATGATAAGATAAACACTGGCGATATTTCAAGTACAGAAATGAAGAAAGATAATTTGTGTAATTTTTCCTTTTAATCTATGTAGCACTGATACTAAAGATATATATATATATATATATATATATATATATATATATATATATATATATATATATATATATATATATATATATATATATATGTATATATATATATATATATATATATATATATATATATTTATATATATATATATATATATATATATATATATATATATATAAATTATATATATATATATATATATATATATATATATATATATATATATATATATATATATATATATATATGTATATAAATATATATACATTTAAACACATATGCATATTGTTGTATGAACTTTCTATAGCATCCAATTAGGAACAGAAACCGTATTTAAAAGCTCCCATTACATATAAAAAAAAAAATAATTAAGAAATCTCCTTGGGTAACAATAAGCTTCTATATCGGAATCTGTTTTATCTATAGCAATGTCAATATTACCGTTGGATTCAGAATCATCATTTAACATTTGCATTTTGATTTATTCATAAAATAAATCATTCATGGTGGTTATACCCCTGGAATAAAGTTCAGTTTCTCCGTATAATGAGGACAGTCATGATTATATTCTTTTATTGAGCTTAGGAGCTGCAATTTTTTCCTCCTCTAGGTATGTAGATCAGTATTATGACCTTAATGCAAGGATATCGTGAGATCATATTCAATTACGAAGATTGTATGATCCCTTCACGATTATTTGTATAATATTGATCGCAGTTTTTTTCGATAAAATATACTCTGAATTGGAACGAAAACATGTAACTCCCATTCAAGTCTCTCACTAGACGGAACAATGCCACTGATGAACTAAATAAGGCCAGTCTCTAAGTCTGGTTTTGTTTATTTATTTTGCAGTTATGAAATGATTCTCAGTAGCCTACTTAATGCACTACAATGGAGGAGAAAAAGAGGCTTAACACTTTCATGGTATAATGACTTGATGGCAATTTAAGAAATTTTTCATACATTTGAACCTGAGTTCAAACCATCTCAGGTCTGAAAGATTCCATTGAAGCAAGTCCTACCGTTCTTGTGAGCTAAAGATTGATCAGCTGAATACAATGAAGGGTAAAGTATTAAGATAATCTAAACCTATCACTGTGGTCGATACCAAACTACTGCACAACTCTTAAAAAGCATAAATAAGTACGAGAATCTGTGATGTTCAAGAAAACGGGTGGGGCTTGCGGAACCTCACTAAAATAACTCTCTAAGAAAACCAGACTATTTGAGCTCTTATGCCATCTCCAAAAGAGAAAGAAGATCTCTACTCTGATGATTGTTTTATCCACACAATCATACACACATACATACACATACGAACACACACACATTATATATATATATATATATGTATATATATATATATATATATATATATATATATGTATATATATATATATATATATATATATATATATATATGATGCCTTATTTATGAATATATAAGTGTATGTTTTTGTGTATATGTAACTTAACTCATATATAGATATATATATATATAGATATATATATATATATATATATATATATATATATATATATATATATATATATATATATACATGCATACATACATAATATATATATATATATATATATATATATATATACATATATATATATATATATATATATATATATATATATATATATATATATATATATATACAGACACGCATCCTTTATACAAAGTTTCACATTGCCAGAGAGAGCAAATATCTAATAGATTTATTATTATGTATATTTGAACCATTTCTCCACTCCATCACTGGAATATGAAAGGGAAATGCTTTATGAATATTAATGGAACCACTGTCTTTGTGTATCCCGCGTATGGCAGGTGTCTGTAACCCTGCCACCAAACCAAACGTCCATCTCTTAAATAGCTACAATTCCTCTCGGCTTTAAACACACGAGGAAACCCTTCTGTTTTAGTATTAAATGATGGTTGAGCCTCCATGATGAATCGGGAATTAAATGGCCGCCATTCCCAGCGTCATGAATCCCATTATTATCGATATCAACGTAAATTACCCGGCTGTGATTTATGGCAGGAAATTACGCTTGAATTTTAATCTAATGTTCCTCCTTCATGGTGCGCATAAATAAACATACGAGAATTGTAAATACAATGAAATTTATGGTTTTTTTTTTTTTTTTTTTTTTTTTTAACAGAGGACTGAAATGAAAAGTAAAATGGAACTCTAGCTAGAGAATTTATATAAATAAAAATCGATGAAATTTCCTTATTTCTGTACGCAACTATATTCGTTTGTAATAAGACCATTGTGTTTATTAGGAAAAAGACTAGACATCAGTGAAGAGATAATTAAATCACAAACTATAATGGACACTCGGTAGTGTGTAGTGTACCTTCGCAAAACCATATAACACAACAGGCAATGGAATTATGCACCTTTTGGCATTAGTTTCATACGAATCGGATAGAAATTAGCCACGATGTGGTAAATGTAGTAAAAAGGCGTTTGACCTTTTTGTGACCATGAACTTGACCATTGAACAAATCTCTCCCGAAATCTAATTAAATTGGCCATAGATCATGGCCAATCATCCTACCAAATTCGATGAGATTAGCCCACGTTGTAGCATGGTCAAATTGTTTTTGAGTTATGCAAATAACAAACGCACACACGCAGAATCATATAAAATACACGCAAATCAAAGCATAACTTTCGCCGCAACGAAGTTGGCGAAGGTAATAAAGGTTTTTGAATGTTTCTCAAAAGCAATTTTTTTTTTTTTAAATCACACAAAGAAATCTACTACAATATAACAGGTTTGAAAAGGTATTATTTTAAGTAAGAAAAATAGGGTAGAAGCCTTACAAATGAAAATTACATTTAATTCACAGAAACTTGAGGTATATAGAGAAAATAAAAAAGAAATCTGTAACCAATTGAATGAATGGAAAAGCTCGAAAACAAAAATTAAATAGAACAGGTATTTGGTAGAGGACATACCATCGCCTATAAAATGTGGTATATCACAAGATACACATTTTAATTATGCAATTTTATTACTAGTTTTATACAAATCCGATAGAAATTGGCCATGATATGGAAAAAGGACGTGTTTGACTTTTTCGTGATCCTGGCCTTGATTTTTGACACAGTCACTCCTAAAATCTAATCAAATTGTCCTTGGATCATGGCCAATCATCTCATTCATGAAATTCGGTCCAATAGGTTTTGAGTTATGCGAATCACAAACACATAGACATACATATAAAAATACACGCCGATGAAAACATGACCATCGCGACGAAGTTGGCGAATGTAATTATAATAAGATGAACTCCAACTAATAAAATATTCTCAATATCATTTATTTCATAGTTTCGAAAAAATGATAAAGATAAAATAAATTAACAAAATAATCGTATTATAGTTTTAAATAGCCTCAAAACTTTTAATTAAAAGTTTGGATTACTTGTAAAACCGGTCTAACAAGACGACTTTCTCCCGACATTTTTTTATACTTCGCTGAGTGAAATTAGATAATATTATGCTTATATTTTCTACTTAAAAGGAACGCATATTTTTAGTTTAAATGATCCCATCAACATATTTTATTATTATTAAAATGCTTGAAATTTTAATTATTTTCATAATCATTAAAATTATTATCATTAAACTTATTAAATTTATTTTTTTCATTGAAAATATTATTATTAATAAAGGAACAACCCGAAAAAAAAATTATTGAATTGGAAAATCAATCTATATCTTGAGTTTTGCACATATAAAATTTCCTATTATATTTTCTTTACGTTTTTTCATTCAAATGCCTGGGATTGCATCTGTTAGTGAATCGAATATAGCTTTAATCTAAGTTATAATAATCATCAACAAGGGTCATTATCGGTGTCCGGATTCGCTCTCTCTCTCTCTTTCTCTCTCTCTCTCTCTCTCTCTCTCTCTCTCTCTCTCTCTCTCTCTCCCCTTTTAATATGAGAAGTGTCCTTCAACGACTTCTCGTCAAGGAACCAATAATTGCTTCGGGTTCCCTCACTTCGCTTGGGATTTATATAGGTGTTATGAATTGCATTAGTGTCTTTGAATAGCATCTTATGCTTGGGGTCTTGGATCATGTATTTCACAATCTAATTTTTTAGGGGTGGACCTTCTACTAAAGCGTGATTATTTAAATTCTATAATAGCCAAAAATTACACACAGAAACATTAGTGTATGTATTTGCATTGTAATGAAGATTTTGCCTCAAAAACTACTCTAATTAAAATAACCGACTTGAATGATATATGCTATTCTTCTTTTACCTTTTTTTTTCTATTAGTAATTTCTTAATTTCTGTATGCTAATAATTTACTGATACTTTTGTTTATATTTTGGAAACCAAATCTAATTTTGAAACAACGGAAAGACGTTACTCATTTAAATATAATAGAAACTAGAAAATGTATATTAGCCACATCTCCCTCTTCACCAGGTAAATAATTCTTCGTATATATTCTCTTTTCAGGGAAACCATTGGTCTTTTTAATAACTCATTCTAAAGTAAGTATTTTACTTCCAGATATCTTTAAAGATTCGTTTCATTAGTAGGAAATTGAAAAAATACTTCGATTTTATTCAGCTAGAATTGGTAACATGATTTACTTCATTGAAAATACTTTATATATCGAAGAAGATTTTATCTAAATCTTCTTCCTTGCACTGAAGAAGAGATAAAAGTAATCGTTTACTAAGTGAACTTATGTTTATAGTTTTGCATATATATATATATATATATATATATATATATATATATATATATATATATATATATATATATATATATATATATATATATATATATATATATATATATATTTATAATTTTACGTAAATTGTATTATTATTTCCCATCTTATTATTCAGAATACTTACGAAAACTTAAAGATACTGACAGAAGGACTTCATATATGGAACACCACTGGTAATAAATAGAATATAAATTTCATTTAGGTTGTAATTATCATCAATATATCTTTCATTACAAATGAGGATTGTTTCCCCTCTCTCTCTCTCTCTCTCTCTCTCTCTCTCTCTCTCTCTCTCTCTCTCTCTCTCTCTCTCTCTCTACACGTTACGTTCATCACCTCTTTTAAGAAGAAACCAGTAACTGATTTGGGTTCCTTCGCTTTGCTTGTTATTTGTGAGTTCCATTAGAATGTATAAATAGAATCCTACTCTTCGGGTCTTGGATTATATCATCCATAGATATATATGGGTGGGTAGGGAAATTGCTGACATATGACCAGTTAAACGTTATTATATCATCTACAAAAAGAACACTTAAATTGGCATATCAATTATTATTATTATTATTATTATTATTATTATTATTATTATTATTATTATTATTACGTGCTAAGCTACAACCCTAGTTTGAAAAGCAGAATGCTTTAGGCACAGGGGCTCCAACGGAGAAAATAGCCTAGTGAGGAAAGGAGACAAGGAAAAACAAAATATCTTAAGATGAGTAACAATATTAAAATAAATATCTCTTATATAAGCTATTAAAACTTTAAAAAAAAAAGAAGAGAAATTATATAGAATGGTGTGCCCAAGAACTCTAACCCAAGACAGTGGAAGGCCATG
>NC_090738.1:88944611-88949611 GCF_036898095.1 Palaemon carinicauda
CGAAAACAAACAATTGAATTTCTCGAACACAATCGAAAGTATTATATAAGCGCCAAAGACCAATTTATAAAGAGGCTATTAGCATTCCGTGATGTCCTGTATGTACAGTACGGGCGTACGTATAATGCACGATACACTGCGTACCTATTTGTAATCACACTTTTTTAGATAAAATAATACAGTATGGAAAAACAAAGTAGAAAGAAAATGAGTGAGACTAAAACAAGTGAAAATCAGAAAATAAAAAGAGGCGAAGAGAGGCCTATCGAAGAATATCTACGAAGTGTAGCATACATTTAATTTTGATTGATTAAATTTTAATACTGTATTTCATTCAAAACGATAATATTTTCTTACATACAATAAAATTATAACCTTTTTATTTTTTCATTTCTTCATTTACAATAAATTTTTAACATTTCTGTTTGTCAACCCAAAGGATATATTTTTCCTTGAAATACATGAAAATGTTTCCATTCAATTTACTCGACAAAATAGATATCAGTTTTCGAGAAATATGGGATTCGAGAAAATGATAGTTCGAGAAATTATTTTTCGAGCAATTGAGTTCGAGAATTTGACTTTCAAAAAACTGCATTCGAGAAATTTACCTAAAATCATATATATATATATATATATATATATATATATATATATATATATATATATATATATATATATATGTATATATATATATATATATATATACATATATATATATATATATATATATATATATATATATATGTATATATATATGTATATATATACATACATATATATATATATATATATATATATATATATATATATATATGTATATATATAGACTATATATGTTTATATATGTTTATGCAGTATATATATACATATATATTCATATATATATATATATATATATATATATATATATATATATATATATATTTATACTTAAAGGATTCTTTTGACACATATTGAACCAAGAAAACAGGTTTACTGACATATATACATTTTCTAAGGCAATGATGATAAGGTTTATATTATGACTGATTTTCACTCTCGCAATGTCCTTATTAACAAAGACAAATTTGCAGGGTGGATGACTCAACAAAGTCAGGTGTTGGCGAAGACACAGAAATATGACCATTTTTTTTCATTATTTGATTTGTCTATGTTTATTAAGCTAAATATAAGGACATTCAATTACGCTATAGTCATGAACTTTCTGTCATATAACTATTACTTGTTAAATGATTTGAATCTGTGAACATTATTGATATTATCCCTTCGAGGAAATTCCATTTGGCAGTGCTGCCCCAAACGCGTCCCTCCAACCTTAACTATGCTGATGATTGTTACCTCGGTCACCTGTACAGGTACATGACTTACCATTCATATGTTCTGATGAAGAAATGAATTACTAAACACTTCTATAAGTAAACTCTGGCTGCTTCCTATATCATATGAAAAATTCACATAATTATTTGGTAAAAATATTCATTCTTAATGAGGAAAAATCGTTGGACAATTTACCAACTACCAATTCTCTAGCCTCTGCCCTCCTACCACACTTTTTTGACACACGTGGTCATCAAATAATTGACTATATTAGGTGAAACAAGGTGGCTCTGATGCCATCTATTGGCGGTAAAGTAAAACATGTTACGATGTAAGGGAGGGAGCTAGAGGAGTATGCGTTAATATGCCTTTCAGAATGCAACAATATTGTTATTCTATGTATGTTTTATTAATAATACATGTCATACCATGAAACATATCAATTACCTCAAGTTTTCATAAAAGATACTGGAAAATCATATCAAATAACTGTGTAATTACTTGATTGTCTCACTGATTTCAGTACATGTGGCACTATTTGGCCACCCCCTGACCCCCAAATGTAATTGAACTAACGATTGTTTGCTGAGGAAATATTTCTGTGAAATTTATTTTGAAATTTGTAATTTCCTAAGAATTACCTTGTGGCCAGACAACAAGGAACATGAAGTTCACGTGCTGCTATTTTATAGCAATTTTGTGCCCAAATAGCAACAAAAATTACATAACAAAAATTATAATGAGTGGATGATGAGGATGATTACTAATTTGGGAATTTATTTCTAAGGCCATTTATTGTCCATGGAAGTAAACAATGCGTAGAACTCTTCAATCCTTGCATTCTGGGGCCTTACATGACATAATTTTGTTTACAAATAGCCAAAAATAGTCTACTTAATTGGAGCTGAATGTAATTTATAACTACCATATATATTTCTACATAAGTATCAATCAATTCTCTTTTTCTAATTGGTTATAATGAATGAAAAAAGGGACGTGTGCTGTCATCCTTTGAAAAAAAAAAAAAGTAGGAACACTCGGATTTTATTCAAATTTGTGGAAGTGTGTGATTACTAAAACGTACTTTCATGGTAGTTTTTATTTTCAATTAATGCAACAAAAATTAATATTTCCAATAATACTACATTTCTTTTGATTTTTAGGCTCTAAGTTATGGTAACCATACTTGAAATAAAGATAATATGTAGCACAAAAATATATAGAGCAGATGCCAATATTCTAAAAGCAAAGACTTGGAACTCAGCCATAGAATTCAAAATCAAAAATTTAACCAAAATATATTCCTGCCTGCAGCAAATACGTTATTAGCTAATCATAAGCCCAAATATAAATATGTATATCCTCTATAAATTGTGCCTTGTTACAATGTTAAATTATAAAATACCCCCACTCGATTTACATTAGTAAAATCTCCCAACTTATTTGTCTGCTCTAAAAGAAAATATTTGCCTTCTTTGTTGTGTCAGGGCAATGCTTCTGTCAGGACCTAACAGAAAGGCAAGGTGAATGTAACTGCTTTATTTAAACAAAATAACCACCTTATATACAATCAGCTGAGGGCAACAATGACGCAAATTTTCACCAATATGAAACGTGCAATGACAAATTTCAAAATAATTTTCTATTATCAGTGTGGGAGAGAAAAAGAGCAAGATATAAAAAAGAGCAATAGCGTTAGGTATTGCATGATTAAATATACCTCTCTCTCTCTCTCTCTCTCTCTCTCTCTCTCTCTCTCTCTCTCTCTCTCTCTCTCTCTCTCTCTCTCTCTCTCCCCTTATGATAAAGTTTAGATTCAGTAACACCATTTTGCATAAAACTGTTGCTAAATAGAATCGTTTCATGACAAAAAAAAAAAATTCTTGCATAAATCAGATCTTTTATAATCATCATATTCCAGATAGAGAGATATAGACAGATAGATATGTGGATTACATTATTTCTTGTTAGATAAAATTTATGTATTATATCATAGTATATTTATATTGTATTTATTTATATTATATTCGTTTATAGTATGTTATATTTATATCATATTATTTTTTGTTAGATTTCATATTACTTTATACATTTGATGAAAATGTTGGAAGATAGATTCATTGATGCACAGATAACTAGACAAAAACTTGTAAAAAGTTATATTCATAAATAGAAAGATACATATGGAGATAGAAAGAATACATGCTACACATTCATGCAAAGCATCCCACTTCACCCAAATTAGAACATCATCAAAGGCAAAAGAAAAAATGGAAACAAATAAGAATGATACTGCGTAATAAGGGTCTCCCTCGAGACAAAATGTAAAACAATATTTAAACTGATGCGAAAGGTTAAATGAAGGCGATACTTTATTTAAACCGACAGAAATAGTCAGATAAATAAATGCAAGGGGCGATATTTATAAACCAAACTCGGTCAAGTTCACAAATATTTAGGAAGTTATGAGTTCTCCTGGGGGAGAGGTAACGGGGTCAAATGAGAGACTTTTGCTGGGGTATTAAGAGAGGGGAAGAGATGAGATATGATGGGAAGGGAGCTTCTATTTTTTACTCCTTCTAGAAAAGTATTCGCTAAGTGAGAGATTCTAGAGTGGGGTGTATTTTTAACAAATGACAAAGAATCTACTTTACAAATACCATTGTTTATTTTTGAGTATGTGCCTGGGTCCCTTTCTGAGTGGGGATACCCTAACGTGGTGAAAGGTTTTGTATACTGAAATGTTCACCAAAACTGTTATAGGTTGTTTTGTGGTGAACGATCAGACAAAAAAAAAAAAAAAAAAAAAATCCATTACCAATCCGCACTGGCCAGCGTGTTGATGAAACTGGCTAAACCCAAGACATTATTTAATACATGTTTGAGGCCTTTGCCCTGTAGTGGACTAGAAACGGCTGTATTTGTTGCTGTTGTTGTTATATGCTTAAATGCCCATCAGATCTCTTTTCGGACAGCTACATCCCTTAAACGAAGGATTAATACTATGTTTTGACACTTACATGTTTTTAACTTCATATGTAATCAGTAATAAGGGGAAAACGTTGAATTTGTAACGAGGAGTTTCCAGCAAACATTACAAATGGCATTCAGTTTTCATCACAGCTTATTTCCTACTAAAAAAAAGTTACTTTTTATAGTAAATCTAAAATATCGTTGTTACACCACTGCTTTTTATCGTTCATTTTAATCGTTTGAAGACTAAATTTACTTATTATGGAAAGAGGGACATTTTACCAAATGGGATTTTTCTTGGACGATATATCAGTCTAGTAACAAAATTCCATATCATGTAATGATTGTATGAGATATATAATCTTTTGATTATCTCTCATTTGATTGTTTCCACCTTCTGTTTTTATTCTATTTACTTATTTTATTCGAACTTAAGCTTGAAAAGCTTATAGGAATATACGCTGCCTCTGACTTTAATCATTACTTCTAATGAAAAACTAAGAGCTTCACTAATATGAAATAGTATAAAGGAAACTTTCCCTTGAAATAAAGATGGAGTAAGAAGAGGATTTGGTGAAAAGGCAGATTCGAACTGGAATATCTGAGTTGGAAGAAAATATATTAGAATTTCAGATGAGAGAAGGGAAAGAAAGACGAGAGTAAAGGGGAAGAAGTAAAATGGAAAAAACAGTGAGGAAAAATATTTT
>NC_090738.1:88962111-88964611 GCF_036898095.1 Palaemon carinicauda
CAAAAGTATTCCAATGAAATTAATTTTCGTCAGAAGCAATTTCAAGGTTTAAAGGTCACTCGTGAACGGCTGAGACAAGGGACAGGGACATTGCCCTAACAAGCAGGACATTGCCCTAGTGACTGACAATATATACGAATGATCTGCGCCCAATCAATTTCTCCATCCTAGCTAGAGCCAGGGTGGGCAAGGCGACTGCTGATAATACAGCGGGTAGACCTATAGACTCCCCCAAACTCCCCAACCTTAGCTCACGAGGAGGGTGAGGCTGCAGACACTATAGAAACTATCGAGTTTGGGCAGGACACGAACCACTATCTGACGATCACCATTCAGGGACGTTACCAAACAGTCCACCACAACCCTGGGAAAGAGCGTGGAATCATTAATGAAGCAAGAATATAGCTCTTACATTCGTAAAATGTTCTTGTCTCTCTTTTTTCGTGTGTATCGCATGCCTACATAAAACTTTCAACTTCTCCAGAGGATTTCTGTCGGAATTCTTAGGCTACAGTTATTTTAGTCCATCCTCATCGAAACAACAAAGGAATTTCAGATATTCACTCAAATTTCCCCCACATATGATGTTGTGTCTCGGACACTATTGAACAATGGTTGTAAGATAGATACTGTTCGCAACTGTGACCCATTAACAATTGATATGCATAGTAAACATGATTAGGTTACAACGCTAGATGTTTACGTTGGAATTAATGCAACAGAGACTTGCTCATTTGTCAGCAGAGATAAAGAGGTAATTGTTGAATTAAGAAACACATCTGTTGAGTTTTTAGTCGAATTATTTCATCAGTATGATGGAGATTCAATGCATCCTTGCATAAACCTTTGAAGTTTCTTAAGCCTAGAAAGGCCTCAAAACTTTGCCCTCCTTCACTCCCAAATGTGATGGATACATATCCATATATGGTAAATGATTGCAATCGAAGTATGGTTGACTCCAAGTGGAGGAAATTAGGTATAAGAAGGAATCATTGTGATATTCACAATGTTGCTGATTTCTGGAAATTACAATTAGCTGAAGTTGATAATGATGGTACACCAACTTATCCAAATCTAGCCAAATTAGTTTGATCTGTGTTGTAGTTATCTAATGCAAATACCACTGTTGAACGAATATTCACTCAGCTGCAGCTAATAAAAACTACTCTTAACAAAATCGTCGATGAGTGCTAAATTCGTGAACCTTTGCATGCAAAATATAGTTCAAAGAAAGCTGGTGTTTCAGCATACGATTTGCAACTAAATGCCGATTTATCAACTCTTAAAAGTAACAGGTCCAATCTTGCAAGTGAAGAAACAGTAAGAAATGGGAGAAGCATTTCAAAACCATATACGTAAGTATTTATTCCATAAAATAACTTTATTGGTTTCGTGAATGAAATTGAAAAAATACTTGTTTTTTTTTTGAAATATTGGCTTACATCAATCCCCTAATTGATCACTAAGCAGCAGTATTGCTATAAAATAACATTCAGGAAAGTAAGATTTCAAAGAAATAATTTGCATTTTAGTTGAAGTAAATTTCATAAAGAGAAATATAACACCTACAGTAGCACTGCCATTAAAGCTTTTATATATATATATATATATATATATATATATATATATATATATATATATATATATATATATATATATACATATATATATATATATATATATATATATATATATATATATATATATATATATATGTATATATTTTTTTTTCTTATTTCTTCCTCGTTTATGAAATGCGTAGCTTACTGCTTCATTATACTCGGTAGCATGTTTATGTATGATGCGAAAATATATTACTGGTTACAGTGCAAATTATATTGTTTAGGAAATCTGAGGACATTCTCCATAATCTCAAAAGTGAGATTCAAAAGTGAGATTCCTGTTGTAGACATTGTTACTAGTGACATACCTCAGCAATCAATGAGTTATACCCTGGCATTACCTAAGTCATACGTTAGAGAGGGGGAGGAAATGCTATAGAGGGAGGAAATTCATTGAAGATATAAATTGTTTATTTAAAAAGTTGAAGAACTCATAGAACAACTATGTACAGTGCCATTTTATGGGGTTGGCCAAAGCCAAAACTCACTTCACCGTTCTGGTCGCCTTAGACAGTCGGTTATAATCGGACTATACTGCCATTAACGAGGAGATTAGCCATTGTTTTCATGGGCGTTTGACCCACTGTAATTTTCATAGACACAAATAACAGTAACTGTACTAAATTATATCAGTAATGTATGATACGTATATCAATTCAAATATCATATACTCAATTAGTATAAAAAAAAAACTACGGAAATTCAAAGATGGAAAAGGGATGATGTGACTGGGAGTGAAGCGTGAAACGGGAAGGGGAATTATTATTATTATTATTATTATTATTATTATTATTATTATTGCTTGCTAAACTACAACCCTAGTTGGGAAAGCAGGATGCTATAAGCCCAGGGGCCCCACCAGGGAAAATAACCCAGTG
>NC_090738.1:88972111-88974611 GCF_036898095.1 Palaemon carinicauda
ACAGCTCTAACAATATAATTTGCATGTTATTGTTGATGGTAAATGGTATTAAAAGAAAACATTTTGAACAGAAGAACAATTTCAAACGAAAAATTAGAATAGGGAAGATATAGTTAGAGAGGGAAAGGAATTTATCATATAACATTCAGTTCATTCTAAAGTCATTCTTTATAGATAACCACTCATGTTCATATCCCAATAACTCATCAATAAAACGCATTTTTTCCTACAAATCTATAAACAATAAGAGTATTTCAGATTTTAATTTTTGTTAATTGGGCATACTGTACACCAGAGAACAATCCGTTTTCAACATGCGTATCTATTGTTTAGTAACAAATTGTTTTGAAATTTAGATAGAAAATACAAATACTGTATTTGTTGACATGGAAATATCACGATGACATACAAAGAAAGGAAAATTGGGTTGTCAATACCATCAAATTATTAATTCAGCCGTTTATAGAATAGCAAATAACTGAAAAGTTAATATTTTATTCTCTCGATATGTATGAAAATTACAAAAGATAAAGTAATTTATTAAATTCATTTAGATGTCATCGAGGCCATTTAACTGTTACTCTAATCAAATTTGTGCCAATAAAGAAAAGCAACTTCCCAAAGGAATTTTCAATAGTCAACAAATGCCAGATCTGAATTGCCTTGAAGAGCAATTATAGGAAGCAATATCCAGGTAACAATAACCTTTCTTTGCTTGCAGCAGGATTCCTCAGCCCTCTCTCTCTCTCTCTCTCTCTCTCTCTCTCTCTCTCTCTCTCTCTCTCTCTCTCTCTCTCTCTCTCTCTCGCATAACCTATAAATATTATTTCATTCTTTTTATCACCGACTAAGAATTTTTGTATTTGATTATTATTATCAACAATAAATCTTTGTTAATACATACATACAGTAAACAAGAAAAAATTATGTGATAAAAATAAAGCGAAAGAGAAGATTTAATCAGTAAATAGGGACTGATTGAAATAACCTGCATAGATTTGAAAGTTAATAAAGAGTGAATTCTAAGCCGCAAATTCTCTAGGAAAAAAATGGATTTCAAATTAAAGTAAATCGTTCTGAATTTTGCAATCGTCTTCTTCAAAAGATAATAATAAGATATTTCAGTTTCCCCGATTTTAACTTGAAAAGGAATAAAAAAAGAGAAGAGGAAGAAGGAGAAAAAATATAATATTAATAAGAAGAAGATACAATAGGAGTTGACACAAATTGATAACTGTATAAATTGTGAACAGAATCTGTTCCAAGATATTTAGATATAAAGCACCGTCAACAGTCACGGTATATTCCATGATCGAGGCTTCAAATACGTTTCAAGGACAAGATAACCAATTTGGCTGTTTGGAGTAATTTTATTACCAATGAGACAACGATCCGGAGAAACTAATACGTTCCCAATTCCCAAGAGAATCCCAAAGGCTTCGTCTGATGGGTGAAGAATTGACTTCTGTTGAGAAGAACTCTTCCCAGATTGCACATGATCAGGAAGGCTTTAGGGGAATTTGATAGAAAATATTAATGTATTTACTTTTACGAAGCAATAGTATCTTGCTAGATTGGAAAGGTATAAGGATGGAGTATCAGATAAATTAGATAAATAGCATTTTGAGTATAAATTTTACTTCAATGCAATAAATATAACAAAACTATTAAATTATGTATATTATGAAAAGGTCAATCTTTCCCTTAGGTAAAATACCTTTTACATGTCACAGCAAATTCAAGCCTAAAGACATCATTAATTGCTTAAAACATACAAATAAACATATGCATAAGTATTCATATAAGCATACGCACATAATCATCAGGCCCTTGTTTTCAAAATCAAACAGTTGGGAGTGGGTAGGTCGTTTCTTAGCATTATTATTGATTTTTTTAAGTAATAGATCTCAGAGAGTTGTTGATGGGCACCATAGTGAGTATAGGAATGTGATATCCGGTGTTCCACAGGGTAGTGTTCTTGTCCCATTACTATTCATACTATATACACATGATATGTGGTTTTGCCTAGAAAACAAGCTTGTTGCATATGCAGATGATGCTACTCTCTTTGCATCAATTCCATCCACTGAATGTAGATCTGGGGTTTCCAAATCCCTTAATAGAGATCTAGCTAAAATTAGTGCGTGGCGCTAATTATGGGGTATGAAGTTGAAACCTAACAAAACTCAAAGTATGATTGTAAGTAGGTCAAGGACGGTGGCTCAGTATTGATAATGTTTCTTTAAATTTGTATGACTTTTAAAATTCTAATGTGTGATTCTCGACAGCAAATTTACACAGAAGTCTCGAAGTTTAATTCCAGCTGTGACCAAGTTGTGGAATAATCTTCCTAATCGAGTAGTTGAATCAGTAGAACTTCAATAGTTCAAAGTTGCAACAAATGTTTGTATTTTGACCAGGCTGACATGAGTCTTTTCATAGTTTATACATAACATTGTTAATAGTTTATGTATGACGTATCTGTTTTGACGCTGTTACT
>NC_090738.1:88982111-88984611 GCF_036898095.1 Palaemon carinicauda
TTACCTACTCCTAACTGTATAAAAAAAAGAGCAGTACAAAACAAAACAAAAAATCAACACTTCGCAATTAATCAAATCCCACGTGGCGGGCGTCCATAGATAGGTAATTAGTGATCACTGGCCTTCCATGGGCCCACTGCTCTACTTTGACCTATGCCCCCCCCCCCCCCCCCCCCTGATCTCCTCTCACCAGACCTAAGCGAAGTCTTTCCCACCTTGCTTTTGCCACAACTCCTATCCCCCACTGTAAGGTTACTTAGCTTCAAGCTTGGTCGACCTCTGGGCACACGTTCCTTGTTGGCGACGATTAGCCAGTTCCCGGTTCGGGTTTCACTTCACCAGTTTCTTTAATAAAAGGCAGGAGCGGCTTTGGGGTACTGGACTCCTGGGAGAGAGATGGAGTTGCTTCTGCTCCTTGCCGTGGTCCGAGGTTTTCTCTGAGGGCGAAGGGCTTCAAAGGCAGTTGCTGGCTCCGAGCTGGGGTATCAGCGGTGACCCGTTCACAGCTTTCCTAGCTGGGTCAAGGTATATAGAATAAAGGAGAACATTGGCGCATGCATTCTGGCGCCAAGCGTTATGCTTCTTTCGGGGCCCTCCTGGAACCTTTGTTGTTGACGCCACGCGTCTTAGTGGGACAGATGTGGATTAAAAATGGGGTGAGCATTTGGACAAGGAGAGGAAATGGCCGACCACGGCTGCATCTAGTCTTATGATCAGAGAGAAGGGGAAGGCTTACATTTATTATTTAATTATTATCAATTTAGAATAAATAATTATACACAACATACAATATGACTTAAGGGGTTAATTTAAGGGGCAATCATTACAATAAACAACCTTACAACTAAAAAAAGGAATACAACACTTTACATAAAGACATATAAAAAAATATGCCACATCTCACAAATAACAATATATATATATATATATATATATATATATATATATATATATATATATATATATATACATATATATATATATATATATATATATATATATATACATATATATATAATGTGTGTGTAGAGATATATACATGAACAAAAACACACATACGGTATATATATATATATATATATATATATATATATATATATATATATATATATATATATATATATATATTTATATATATATATATATATATATATATATATAAACATATATATTTATATATATCAACATATATATTTATATATATATATAATATATATATATATATATATATATATATATATATATATATATATATATATATATATTCACGCATTAAAAGCACTTCAATCGGTCTACTAACAGATATGTAATAACGAAACATGGAATGGTGTTGTAAACAACGTGAATAAATAGAAAATAGAAAAATGGAATAAAAGTCTCGTTATTTGGGAGCAAAATTTCATTCCAGCTGAAGCATATTTATTTCATAATCATGTAAATAAATAAATCATAAGATGTAAATCTACTTGTTCGCTCGAAAAAATACTAATAAGAATAACAGTAATAGTTTTTATCTACTAATATTCATAAAAAAAAAAAAATCATTCTATAATCGTCCGTAAATTGTCAGATATTCTGGCGATGAATCCCCATAAACCTGAATGACATTCATAAAGAAACTCTTTCCGACATCTGGAGAAATCTGAGCTGACTCCAAGATCTCTCTTCTGGGTGATTTAACGAGAATTATCTCTTTTTCTTTTTGGGACTTCAAGGAAAAGCCATTTGCGAGAGTTAAAGCGAGAGCCCCATCTTTCCCGCGTATATCTAAATGATTCGTTCAAAAGATCTGGGTAATTAGAGGAGCGTTAAAAAAGGAAGATTTAATTAAGGGTTTTGTCATCTGAAGGGCTTTTGAGGCCTTTGAGACTCGGAGACAGGAATTGAGGGGAAATAGGATTTAAGATGGATCATTTCTTTTCATATAACTTGACTGTAAAATATATTTAATTCCCGAATGATTTTTCTAATGTTATTTTTTATTTTGCTTTCTTAACAATTGTCATATCAGATATTATCATTGAAATATCACCAGTGTTTTTTATTATCAAATTATTAATATCATCATGATGTTTATTATTATTGAATTATTATCATCATGGTATTCATTAGAATTGGTATCATCAACATCATCATTATCTTCATCAAAACCTAATTAGTGGTTATGAATTTAATCTTTATCAATTCTTAATCATCGGTTGTGAGTTTAACACTACAAAGATATTCCGTATTATTAGATACATAGTTGTATTTATTCTTCTTCACAGAAGACAAGTCTCTCCAACAGACCACGAAATGAGTGTAACTTTTTCCTTCAATTTCTTTGAAAATGAAATGTGTCGGTCTCTTAACAGCAGATATTATGAATGCAAAAAAAAAAAAAAAAAAAAAAAATCTGTTTTGGAGTATCATATCAAATGCTCCAGCGAACAGAATGAGCAATAGGTCGTTCTTTACATTTAATTTCCTTACAAATATAATGTTGAGAATACTTAACAGA
>NC_090738.1:88994611-89007111 GCF_036898095.1 Palaemon carinicauda
TATAGTCTTTCTGTGCCAGTTAACGCCTGCAAACTTCCTTAGGTCGTCGATCCATCGTCTTCTCTTCCTTCCCCTGCTTCTTTTACAATCTCTAGGGACTCATTTTGTTATTCTTAATGTCCAACTATTGTCTGTCATTCTCATTATATGTCCCGCCCCTGTCTATTTCTTTTTCTTACAAATTGTTAGAATATCCACTGCTTCAGTTTGCTCTCGTATCCATGTTGCTCTTTTTTCTTTCTTTTAGTGTTATTCCTATCAGTATTCTTTCCATAGCTCTTTGAGTTGTAACTAGTTGATATTCTAAGGCTTTAATAATGCTCCAAGTTTCCCATACATAAGTTAATACTTGTAGGACAATCTCAATCAATATTTTTCTTTTTAGAGAAAGTGGCATTTTAATTTCCATAATCTCATTTTGTTTACCAAATGCTCTCCATCCTATACTTATCCTTCTTTTAATTTCGGTTTCGTGTCTTGGGGAAACATTTACTGTCTGTCCTGAGTATGTATATTCATTAGCAATTATTTGTCGCCTCTCAGCATTTTCATTGAACATTATCTTAGTTTTACTCATATTCATTTTCAGTCCTACATTTCTGCTTTCTCTATTCAAATATTCTATCATATTTTGTAATTCTTCCCATGATTCACTAAACACAGTAAGTCATCTGCAAATCTTACATTGTTGAGGTATTCCTCATTAATATTAATTCCTACATTTTCTCAATCTAAATTCTTATAATTCTAGGCATGTTGTGAATAATTTAAGAGATAGGGTATCCCTGTCTAACTCCTTTCTTAATCGGAATTTTCTCAATAGCTGTATATATATATATATATATATATATATATATATATATATATATATATATATATATATATATATATATATATATATATATATATATATATATATATATATATATATATATATATATATATATATATATATATATATATATATATATATATATATATATGTATGTATGTATATGTGTGTATACATATAATTGTACACATATAAAGGAGCTTATGTGACCTCTAATGACTCTTAAACACTCAAGTTAATTGATAAAACCTTTAATAATCAAAAAATAAAAAATATCACAAAAGCTTTCGAAAATCAACAGCTTAACTTTCTAATATTTTCAGGCTAATCAAGATAATAGTAGATGTAAAGAAAAGAAAAAAAATAATCGGTTTTGATAAAAAAAAATTTAAGGTTCCTTTGACGTTCACATAGGCATTGTAAATATTTGAGAATTGGACGAAGAAAAAAAGAAATCAGACAACAAGATATGATGAACAATAATTTGTGATGTAAGACTCTTCGCTACATCCAAAAAAAAAAATAATATTTGTATAAAAAAAACTCTATCAAGTGTCCATTTTGAATTATTAAATAAATAATTATATAAAAAAGAAAATAATAGGCCTGTATTCATCAAATGCTATTCCTAGATTAGGGAGATATAAGCTTTAGCATTTCATAGAAATTCAAATTGATCTGATATTCAACATTTAGCACTTTGAACATATTGGACTTGTTTACATTTCAATAAATCAAACAAAGGATTATGAGTACTAATAAACTTAAGCTGATAGAAAGGTTCACAGGACTCCTAATATCGGAAGATTTGATAATTAAATTGGTAAATTTGCATGTTTAAAAAACTAAACATTAGACATTGAAGGAAAAAACATATCGCATAAGCTTTAGCTGGGAATTAAGCCTAGTGTGACGAGCCAAGAGTACGTTGTGACTCAAAAGCGGGATGAAAGCAACCGAGTGACTTTATTACAGAACAGCCAGTGTATATATGCATCAATTGCGGGCAAAAAGGCCATGACATATAACAGGCTGTTTCCTGTTCAATCAACAACGGTTTCTGTTAACATTTAACGATGAGAAAAACAGACAAGTTGATTCAGGTCATTATCAGTGCGAGAGGAGAGCAAAGATACAAAGGAGACTATATACAAAAAAAGAGAGAGGTCGTTACTATGTACGATTGTGTGACACACGGTTGGTACATGGCTCCCCCACTAAAAAGGACATACTGTACATTTCTTCGCGGCAGCCCCGAATCTGGAGTGGTAGTAGCAAAACTTCAGCCGATGGGCGGCAGTGAGTGGCTGCAGAAGTTGTTGGTTGGGGTGGAGCGAGTGGTGGATGATGGGTGGCTTTGTCACCGCTTCGGCTCGTCACAGGGTAAGCATGTGCAAGGTCTATAGATTATATCTATAGACCTTGGGCGTGTGTGTCCCACGGCATTCAGAGGCGTGTGTGTCCTACGGCATTCACGTCAGCTTCGGTTGACGTTGAATAGTTGTCCTCTTCGTCAGGAGTGGAGGCGTTGATGGAGGTCTTGAAAGTCGTGAAGTGGCTGTCCATAAGGGCGTCAGCTTTGGTCATCAAGTCCTATCTGGGTAAACTATCGACATTGGGTATGGCAGCGCGTACAGTTTCGGGGAAACGGCGTACCCAAAAGGCACGAAGTAGGTTCACCTCACGAGGAGAGCTGTCTGCGGTAGGTTGCAGGCGAGTGATACTGGTCATTTCCCTGAGGGCGAGCGAAGCCCTTTGGTCCCCCAATGGTTGTTGAAAGAGCTGAGAAAGCCTTGCTATACGGGCGGCTGGCGATGGCGAGTACTGCTGCAGAAGGTATGTTTTGAGGGCGTCATAGTAATGGTGAGGGGGGGGGGGGGGGGAGGCTGGAGGAGCGAGTCACTCCGGGGTCACCGATGTGACGAGCCAAGAGTAGATTGTGACTCAAAAGGGGGATGAAAGCAACTGAGTGAGGTTATTACAGAACATCCAGTTTATATATACATCAATTGCGGGCAATAAGGCCATGGCATATAACAGGCTGTTTCCTGTTCAACCAACAACGGTTTCTGTTAACATTTAACGATGAGAAAAACAGACAAGTTAATTCAGGTCATTATCAGTGCGAGGGGAGAGCAAAGATACAAAGGAGACTATATACAAAAAAAGAGAGAGGTCGTTACTATGTACGACCGTGTGACTAAATTACGGTTGGTACACTAGCATTCCTGAAAGCTTATTCACGTAGGATCCAATCTAATTCCAGCTGAAAGCCGTTTTAATTTTCCAGAGTTTCGAAGGCTTTATTAAAGGCAAAGTAGCGTCGAGTAACGCCATTTTTTTTATGTAAATATTCAAATTCGTTACATTAAGCGCATCAACTTGAATATATAGACTCATTTTCCCAGTACTCTCTCTCTCTCTCTCTCTCTCTCTCTCTCTCTCTCTCTCTCTCTCTCTCGGTGATTAGTTTGAGGGCAGAAAAGTGAGATAAATCGTCGGCATAGGATAGTTATCTTGTGAATTAATAAAAATCTGACCAAGATGGCATTGTATAACACAGGCAACTCGTGGAGAGATATCGCTGGAGTCAGCAAAGGCAAATTTCATGAGTTGGCGAAACAGGAGCTCGACCGATTGACGACAGATGTCACTAACAACTCAAACCAGTGTGACGGAAAAATATTCGCAGACATATTGAAACAATATGATCCAATAGACTGGAACAAATCTGCGGAAAACATCAGTAAAATAATTGAAGAAATTCCAAAGAAAATCCAAGTGTTAAAGAGACTTATAAAGAAAGTCTACATCAATCAACACATTCCATCAAAGAACAATAACAAGTCCAATATGGTAAATATGCTGATTGATGCAGTGGGAAAAAGAATGCCAAAATGGTGTAATACATGTAAGATATGGTATTCCATTAATAATCCTCAACAACTGATTAGAAAATGTAATGCCTGTAATGTTCCAACACACCCCACATGTGCTGAAATACAGCAAAAAATAAAAAATAGAGACACAAAGGTATTCTGCTCAACATGCTTAGTCTGGATAGAAAATATAATTAAGTCGAGACTAAAGCTGCAATTAGTTGAAGAAGAAGAAGAAGAAGAAGAAGAAGAAGAAGAAGAAGAAGAAGAAGAAGAAGAAGAAGAAGAGAAAAATGAACAAGACATGTGTAAGGATGCAGAGGAAATCATTGATATAACTTATGATGCCATCCAACAACATACTTATGAAGAAATAAATTATCAGATGGAAACAAATAATAGACCCAAGAGACTCTACCCGGACCTACATACTTTTAGGGAAGAGCAAGAACAAGAAAAAAAAAGAAAAGAAAGATATAGTCTGTAATATGCTGAAAAGAGGGAATTGCAAATTTGGCGAAAGATGCTACTACAAGCATCCAAAGATATGCCATAATTATGAAATATATGGTAAATGTGCGTATTTAGACGGATATGGAGACGAATGCAGAGATCTCCATCCAAAAATATGCAAAACCCTAAAAGAAGGAAAAGGATGCAGTTTCAACAAAAAATGTCGATATATGCATCCTGCAACTATGAATGAGAGTAAGAAAACTCAGCAAACTGAAAAGAAAAACAAAAATGAAACAAAAAAAGAAACAAAAAAGCAGACAGCGTATATACCGCACTATGCACCAAAAAAGGCCTTTCAACCTAAAGCTCCACAAATAGAGCCCAACTACCAAGAATGCATATATAATGCCAGGGGTTAGTGCAGATATGGAGATAATTGCAGGTTTACACACAAAAATAAGTATGAAGGCGAAAGAACAAATATTATGGAAAAGTTGGATTTTTTAATGGCAGAATTCCGAGAAATGAAGAAAAGAACATCATATCAGAACAGGAAGGAAGCATGGGAGAATCCATATTATTACCAATATTAAATAATGGAAATGAGACACAAACCATAATAGTGATGAATGCACAGGGTTTAGTCACGAGTAACTCTAAAAGGAAAATAGAGTTCCTAGAAGAACTAACCCAAATTGAAAAAATAGATATATTAAATATAAGTGAAACATGGTATTCCCAAGAGACTGGCAGTGATGACCAGATAAAGGGTTTCCAAACTTATAGATCAGACAGAAAAAATAGGAATCAAGGGGGAACCGCAATATATGGAAGAGACATAAATCAAGGAAAAGTCTGTGAAAAATACAGCAACACAGAATGTGAATTGATTGCGGTAGAATTTGAAAAACTAGTGAATATTGTAGTTTACAGACCCCCAAATACTAAGGAGTTTGACATAATAATAGAAAAAATAGATGATATATGTAGAAACCATAAAGACTGGAATATACTCCTATCCGGAGATTTTAACTTTCCTTTCGTGGATTGGAAAGAACGGATAGAAGAAAGTGGTTGTATGTATACATATAAAAAAGAGAGTAATAGTAGCGCAGAAGATAAGAGGCAATTTGAAAAGCTTCAAGATATGCTATTAGAACATAATATGCAACAAATAAACCACATTCCAACAAGAAAGGAAAATGTCCTAGATCTAGTATTTGTGAATGAGGTGAATTATGTTAAAGAAATAATAGTGTATAACACGGGAATTTCAGACCACAATGTCATAGAATTGATAGTTCATTCCAAAGCAAGTGATCACAGAATTAATAAAAGCACAAAACTTTGGGAAGGATATGGAAAATATAACTTTTACAGTAAGAATATAAAATGGTCAGAAATAAATGAAGAACTGAATAAAGAATGGAAAAATGTATTTATAAGTGATAATATACAGGTAAATACGGATATACTGTACAAAATACTGGAGAAAATTGTTGAAAAATATGTACCGAAAAAAAACAATAAACAAAAGACGTGCATACCAAGAGACAGAAGGATCTTATTTCAGAAAATTAAAAAGTGGAAGAAAAATCTTGCAAAAGAAAAAAATGTGTGGAAAATGAGGGAAATAAAATGTAAGATAGAAAATGCAGAACAAAAGATTATGCAGTCGAAAGAAAATGAAAAAAGGGACTTAGAAGAAAGGACACTTCAAAATATAAAAAGAAACCCCAAAGTACTTTACTCCTATGCAAAAAAGATGAATAAAAGGAGAATAGAAATAGGCCCTCTAAGAATTGAAGGACGGCTAACGAATAAAAAAAAGGAAATATGCAACATATTAGCAGAAAAATATAAGAGTGAGTTCACGCCAAGAATTGCGAATGAGAATAATGAAACAGAAATGAGAGAAGAAAATGTTGAATATCTAACGGATATAGATATTAATGAAGCAGATATTGTCACGGCTATAAACGAAATTAAAAATGGATCGGCAGCCGGACCAGATGGAGTTCCAGCAATTTTGTTAAAAAAAACTGCAAACACTATCGCGAAGCCACTTGCAATACTGCTAAGACAGAGTATAGATATGAGCAAGATATATGTTAAACATAAATTAGCTTATATAACCCCTATCTTCAAAAGTGGATCAAGACTAGAGGCAAGCAATTATAGACCTGTTAGTCTAACATCACATATTATGAAAGTGTATGAGAGGGTAATAAAAAAGAAAATAATGAACCATTTGGTCAAAAATAATTTGTTTAATATGGGTCAACACGGTTTCGTACCTGGAAAAAGTACACAGACCCAACTGATAGCTCACTATGAAAACATATACAATAATATGATAAATGAAAAAGACACAGATGTGATCTATCTAGATTTTGCAAAAGCCTTTGACAAGGTAGACCATAACATATTGGAGAAAAAAATGAGAAAGCATAATATTGTGGGAAAGATAGGAAAATGGGTAAAAGAATTCCTGCAAAACAGAAAACAGATAGTGGTTGCAAATGACGAGAAATCAGATGAAGCCCAGGTAATATCTGGTGTGCCCCAAGGTACGGTATTAGCTGCACTGCTATTTGTTATTATGATCTCAGACATAGACTGTGATGTTGAAAACTCCGTAGTGAGAAGTTTCGCCGATGACACAAGAATAAGTAGAGAAATTACTTGTGATGAAGATAGGAACTCACTACAAAGAGATCTAAACAAAATATATGAATGGGCGGAGATAAATAGGATGGTATTTAACTCCGATAAATTCGAATCAATAAATTATGGAAACAGAGAAGGAATGGTGTATGCATACAAGGGACCTAATAATGAGACAATCACAAACAAGGAAGCAATTAAAGACCTTGGTGTAATTTTAAATAGGAATATGTTATGCAACGACCAAATAGCAACACTATTGGCTAAATGTAAAGCAAAAATGGGAATGTTATTCAGACACTTTAAAACAAGAAAAGCTGAACACATGATTATGCTTTACAAAACTTATGTGCGTAGTACACTCGAGTACTGCAATGTGATATGGTACCCACACTACCAAAAGGATATTGCGCAAATAGAGAGTGTACAAAGGTCCTATACTGCTAGAATAGAAGAAGTTAAGGACCTTGATTACTGGGAAAGACTGCAATTTTTAAAACTATACAGTCTAGAAAGGAGAAGAGAACGCTACATGATAATACAAGCATGGAAGCAAATAGAAGGAATTGCTGAAAACATCATGGAGCTTAAAGTATCAGAAAGAGCAAGCCGAGGTAGATTAATAGTACCAAAAAGCATTCCAGGTAAACTGAGAAAGGCGCACAGGACATTAATCCACTACGCACCAGCATCGATAATGCAGCGACTATTTAATGTGCTGCCAGCTCATCTAAGAAACATATCAGGAGTGAGCGTAGATGCGTTTAAAAAGCAGCTCGATAAATACCTAAGATGCATCCCAGACCATCCAAGACTGGAAGATGCAAAATACACCGGAAGATGTATTAGCAACTCTCTGGTGGATATACGAGGTGCCTCACACTGAGGGACCTGGGGGAACCCAAACAAAAAATTAGGCAATAAGGTAAGGCTCTCTCAGTTTTTACTTTAAGATCAATTTACTGAAAATATTAGAAAATACATATTTATGCTATTCATTATTAAAATATTCTCCATATATAAATAGGGGAATGTCTCTCTCTCTCTCTCTCTCTCTCTCTCTCTCTCTCTCTCTCTCTCTCTCTCTCTCTCTCTCTCTCTCTCTCTGTTTTGCCTTCAGATCAATTTACTGAAAATATTAGAAAATACATATTTAGGCTATTCATTATTGAAGTTTTCCTCATATATGAGTAGGGGAATATTCTCTCTCTCTCTCTCTCTCTCTCTCTCTCTCTCTCTCTCTCGCTCTCTCTCTCTCTCTCTCTCTCTCTCTCTCTCTCTCTCTCTCTCTCTCTCTCTCTCTCTCTCAAAATAAAACTCCTACCTATAGCAGTTTTTCTCTTCAGATCAATTTACTGAAAATATTAGAAACTACATATTTAGGCTATGTATTATTGAAGTTTTCCTCATATAAATAAGGGAATAATCTCTCTCTCTCTCTCTCTCTCTCTCTCTCTCTCTCTCTCTCTCTCTCTCTCTCTCTCTCTCTCTCTCTCTTTAATTTACATATAAAGGAATTAAATTCCATGCTGATGCGATTTACCCTCAGAATTTCACAAATATAAAATAAAAAAAATGGTGTTTCATTTAGTCAGATAAACCGGGTTCAATGCGTTATAATCCGTATAACCTCCGTTTAATATCTGGCTATTTATTTCTGGTCAATTGAGATGTAGTATTCCAGAATAATACCTAAATATGCCTCTGAAATTATTCATTTCAACTGCAGTGGAATAGAATATTCTAAGGTGTTGATATCAAAGGTTGATGAAGTTATAAATGCAAATGAAACAAGGCATTCTTTGTTTAAAAGTTACTACAATGAAAGGTAAGGATTTTAATGTACACAAAACAATATAACCATGGTTGAAGGGTGATATCAAGAGAGCAGTGTAAACTTGCACAAAAAGGCCAGTTTAGAGAGAGAGAGAGAGAGAGAGAGAGAGAGAGAGAGAGAGAGAGAGAGAGAGAGAGAGAGAGAGAAACAAATGACAATGACACAATTATAGCCTTCCCTCAATTTCGCCAGCTTTTTTGCGTTAATGAGATGCTTGGATGACGAACGCAAAAGCGCTCTGATCCATTTCCGGTGTTTTATGTCGGCCATTCTAATCCCCACAATGTCCCAATAAATGAAACTTCATTTCTTTCTTCGCCCCAACTAAGCCTGGGAGGAAATTAGGATCTTCTTGTGTGGCTTATTGTGATTCCTTTCCTTGTCTGAACGTTCGTGATTTCTCGAAGCACTTTTATACAGGATAACTAAAATTTATTTTTCTAGAAAAATACGTTTGAGATAGAAACTTTAATTCGAAATTTACTGTCGGATTTACATTCAATTATATTTTTCGATTAATCATAGAATTTGAGGATATTGGATTTACTCTCTTAATGTTTTTTTTATAATTGTATATATTCTATTCATATGGTTACCTTCCTGAACTTGAACTTCAATAGGTAAAATTATCAATAATAATAGTATAAAAGGAGTATTTTTGTACGGGGGATGTTTTCATACTAAAGGGATTTTTAGACTTTAGGCACGATGGAAATTTCCATTATTATATTATCTCCAATAAAGTTGTGATTTTGTGATGAGAGAAGTCAATTATCGGAGCTTAGCTATACCCTACTGTATGTGTTGTTCTTTTACTGTACTCAATGTGGAGGAAATTTCAAGAATCATTGAGTTTTTTTCATAGATTTAGAAGTTAATATACATTAATAAGCTGAAGATAATTTTCTCTTAATGATTGGTTCTTAGAAACCAGACACTGGAAATTGACTTAATCTATTATGAGAGAGGTGATGAGGAACTATCTTTCATGAAAATATTCATGGTAATGAAAACTTTAAGAGAGAATATGATAGGTTGATTATTATTATTTTGATGATTTTTTTTTTCTTTTTTTACGATGGCTGCTTTTCCGGTCCTATACAGCAGGGGAAACCCACTCTCTACAGGACCTCCACTGTCGTTTTACCTTGTTCGTTCAAAGTATTTAACGTTTCATATCGCGTATTGTTCATATACTGTTAAATCGTCACTGTCAAAAGACTCATGAAATAAGCAAGTCTTCAGTTTCCTCTTGAAATCCTTAATATCTTCATTCATTCCAATAGTTTTTATTACATTATTTATTTGGGCATTTAGATACAGGTTACAGTCAAGAAATACACCTAGATCTCGAACTTTACTATATATCGGCACAGAGGCATTATTTATGTTCATTTGAATATCACTTAAGTTTCTCACGCTGTTTCTCTTGCCCACCACAATGAATTCAGTTTTGTTCTCATTTAATTTTAGTTGTTTAAATGTCATCCATTCTCTAACACTATCAAGGAATCTATTTAGAGTTTTAGTAGTGTCATGTATATTATTTATGGAGAAATAAAATTGTGTGTCATCTGCAAATAGTTTTAACTCCATGCCATGCCTTTGTAGCATTTTCGATAGACCAATAGTATAGAGGCAGAATAAGATTGGGCCAAGTACATGCCCCTGTGGTACCCCTCTGTTTAAGGGTTCATATGATGAATAAGAGTTTCCAATTTGTACACAGTAATTTTTACCAACTATGTAGTCTTTTAGGTATTCGAAGGCTTGATCTTCAACACCGATGGACCGTAGATTATTTAGTAGCAGTTTATGCACCACTGTATCAAAAGCAGCACTGAGATCGAGCAGTATCAAGATACCACATTTATTTTCATCCATCATTTCTAGCATATCATTTACAACGGAGCAGATGTCTGTCTCCGTAGACTATAGTTTTATGTAAGCAGATTGATTGTCAGTCAAAGCTTCTATTACTTCTAAGTGGCTGACTAATTGTTCAAGAATTACATATTCAAGCACTTTTGAGACAAAGGATAGATTTGAAATAGGTCTATATGAGCTTGATTCCTGGTAGTCCAGTGCTTTTTTCAGAACTGGTGTGACCATAGCCATTTTCTCAGATTTTGAAAATTTACATTCATCAATGCTTGCATTTGCTATTTTCATTATTATTTCGGCTGGACTAAAAAAGTCTCCCTCTGCAGTTACTTCAGATATTGGCATAGGATCGATCGCGCAGTTTGTTTTCTTTGCTCTCTTGATGATTCTGGTGATGTCATCTTGTGTTATGTTGTTAAATCGTATTAATTTTATCTGTGTGCCTGGTGTATCATTAATCTGATGTTGAGTATTTACAAATGACCTGGTTATATTTTCAATTATGTTTTTAAAGAGTACTAGAAAATTATTTGCTAGTTCTTGGTCACTGTATCCATCAGGTAGCTTCTTTTCTTTTACATTTCCCATTATACCATTCAGGAGACGATATAACTTATTTATGTCTGTTGCTGCTTCGAGGATCTTTCTCTTATAGCATTCACTTTTTTTCCTTCTTAGTAGGGAGTTACATTGACACGCAGTAGTTTTGTATTTTACCAAAGTACTTTCAGTTTTTATCCTATTCCAATTTCTTTCTTTACGTCTTTTTTTCCCTCTATTTTACCAAAGTCTCTCCATCAAACCAAGGAGATTGGTCTTTTACGGTTATAGTCTTTTCCATCGGTGGGCACATGGTATCATATCCACTTTTACTCACTTTATTATAAGTGGTCATAAGACAGTTAGCACACTTAGCTCCTAACAGACGTTGGTGATCATGATCACAGGGAATGTTGATAGCATCATTTATTTTCTTTGTAACTTCTTCAATAAATATCGTAGGAGAAAAATTTGATTTATGTCTAAAGTTTATTTTCTTTACTAATGCATGTTTCTGTAGAGGTAGACTAAACATAATAAGTTTGTGTACTTGGGAGATAGTACATTTCTCTTCGACTTTTATATCAGATACAATATTATTCACGTCATCACTTAGAACTAAGTCTAGCGTATGCCCAGTTAAAGTAGTTATACAGTCGACATTATTCAGTAGTCAATATGATTCTAGTAACTCACCAAATGCCAAAATGCCAGGATTTGATGCGTCATCCATCTAAAAATTTAAGTGTCCACAGATAATTAATTCGTTTTTCTTCATGATATTCCTCTCAATGAGAGCACCAAATTCTTCAAAAATGATACTAGTGTTTGTTCTAGGAGGTTTGTAGATTGTTACAAAGGACATTCTTCTATTTTGGGGGGTAAATTTTATTTCTATATATTCAAAGCTTGTTACACTAATTCTTTTCAACGTTTTGAGATTTGAGTAACTTTTATGAATAAAGAGTCCGACATCCCCACCAAACCTATCTTCTCTCGGTATGTGAAAGAGGGCATGTGTGTGTGTGGGGGGGGGGGGGGGCGTCATTTCAGTGATCTTTACCTTGTCCAAGTTATTTAGCCATGTTTCAGATAATGCTAGTATATCTAAATATTTTTCGTTTATCAATTCTCGAATTTGAACAGTCTTATTACCTATAAATTGTATATTTACATAACCACAGTTTATGACATCCCTAGTAACCATGATCAGTATTTTCCGCTAGTCTTTTCAATTGCAAGTCAAAAGCATTGCAGTCTCTAGAATTTACTGTGTGGTCACTTGGTCTGTTTAACTTTGTGCAGTTTATACACTTTGCCACTTGCGAATTACACTCCCTGGTGGATTGACTCCCTGAACATTTCTCGCAAACTTTATCTTCATTCTTAGACTTGCAATCTTTTT
>NC_090738.1:89012111-89049611 GCF_036898095.1 Palaemon carinicauda
CAAAAGTGGTTGGGTGATGAAGTGGGGTGGGTGGAGTTATGATGGTATGATGGAGCCCTCTGAAGGTGTATTTACGACTTTAGCGAATGATATAAAAAAGGTGGTATTTTGTTCAGTATATAAGGAAATCAGAAATATACAATCTGGTGTTTTACTTCACAAATCTGGTTATCACTATTAATGATTTTGGTAGGAATATCTTGGGTTATTTCGGTATGCAATCTCAAAGTAGTGCTTTTGCTTTGGAATGCGATCTCAAAGTCATGTTTTTGCTTTGGTATGCGGTCTCGAAATAGTGCTTTTGCTTTGGTATGCGGTCTCGAAATAGTGCTTTTGCTTTGGTATGCGATCTCGTGCTTTTGCTTTGTTATGCAGTCTCAAAATCGTGCTTTTGCTTTGGTATGCAATCTCAAAGTCGTGCTTTTGCTTTGGTATGCGATCTCATAGTCCTGCTTTTGCTTTGTAATGCTATTTCAAAGTCATGCTTTTAATTTGGTATGTAATCTGAAAGTCGTGCTTTTGCTTTGGTTTGCAATCTCAAAGTCGTGCTTTTTCTTTGGTATGCTATCTCAAAGTCATGCTTTAGCTTTGGAATGTGATCTTAAAGTCGTGCTTTAGCTTTGGAATGCTATCTCAAAATCATCCTTTTGCTTTGGTATGCGATCTCAAAGATGTACTTTTGCTTTGGTATGCAATCTCTAAGTCATGCTTTTGTTTGGTATCCAATCTCAAAGTGGTGCTTTTGCTTTAGTATTTCATCTCAAAGTCATGTTTTTGCTTTGGTATGCGATCTCAAAATCATGGTTTTGCTTCGGTATATGATCTCAAAGTTGTGCTTTTGCTTCGGTATGCGATCTCAAAGTCGTGCTTTTGCATTGGTATGTGATCTCAAAGTCGTGCTTTTGCTTCGGTATGCGATCTCAAAGTCGTGCTTTTGCTTTGGTATGTGATCTCAAAGTCGTGCTTTTGCTTTGGTATGCCATCTCAAAGTCATGCTTTTGCTTTGGTATGCGATCTCAAAGTCGTACTTTTGCTATAGTATGCCATCTCAAAGTCATGCTTTTGCTTTGGTATGCGATCTCAAAGTCGTACTTTTGCTATAGTATGCCATCTCAAAGTCGTGCTTTTGCTTTGGAATGCGATCTCAAATTCGTGCTTTTGCTTTGGTATGTGATCTCAAATTCATGCTTTTGCTTTGGTATGCGATCTCACTGTCGTGCTTTTGTTTTGGTATGTGATCTCAAGTCGTGCTTTGGTATACGATCTCAAAGTTGTGCTTTTGCTTCGGTATGTGATCTCGAAGTCATGCTTTTGCTTTGGTATGCAATCTCACAGTCGTGCTTTTGCTTTGGTATGTGATCTCAAGTCGTGCTTTGGTATGCGATCTCAAAGTCGTGCTTTTGCTTTGGTATGTGATCTCAAGTCGTGCTTTGATATGCGATCTCAAAGTTGTGCTTTTGCTTCGGTATGCGATCTCACAGTCGTGCTTTTGCTTTGGTATGCGATCTCAAGTCATGCTTTGATATGCGATCTCAAAGTCGTGCTTTTGCTTTGGTATGTGATCTCAAAGTCATGCTTTTGCTTTGGTATGCGATATCAACGTCGTGCTTTTGCTTTGGTATGTGATCTCAAAGTCGTGCTTTTGCTTTGGTATGCGATCTCAAGTCATGCTTTGGTATGCGATCTCAAAGTCGTGCTTTTGCTTTGGTATGTGATCTCAAAGTCATGCTTTTGCTTTGGTATGCGATATCAACGTCGTGGTTTTGCTTTGGTGTGTGATCTCAAAGTCGTGCTTTTGCTTTGGTATGCGATCTCAAGTCATGCTTTGGTATGCGATCTCAAAGTTGTGCTTTTGCTTCGGTATGCGATCTCACAGTCGTGGTTTTGCTTTGGTATGTGATCTCAAGTCGTGCTTTGGCATGCGATCTCACAGTTGTGCTTTTGCTTTAGTATGTGATATCAAGTCGTGCTTTGGTATGCGATCTCAAAGTTGTGCTTTTGCTTCGGTATGTGATCTCAAGACGTGCTTTGGTATGCGATCTCAAAGTCGTGCTTTTGCTTTGGTATGTGATCTCAAGACGTGCTTTGGTATGCGATCTCAAAGTTGTGCTTTTGGTTCGGTATGCGATCTCACAGTTGTGCTTTTGCTTTGGTATGTGATCTCAAGTCGTGCTTTGGTATGCAATCTCGAAGTTGTGCTTTTGCTTCGGTATGCGATCTCACAGTCGTGCTTTTGCTTTGGTATGCGATCTCAAGTCATGCTTTGGTATGCGATCTCAAAATCGTGCTTTTGCTTTGGTATGTGATCTCAAAGTCATGCTTTTGCTTTGGTATGCGATATCAACGTCGTGCTTTTGCTTTGGTATGTGATCTCAAAGTCGTGCTTTTGCTTTGGTATGCGATCTCCAGTCATGCTTTGGTATGCGATCTCAAAGTTGTGCTTTTGCTTCGGTATGCGATCTCACAGTCGTGCTTTTGCTTTGGTATGTGATATCAAGTCGTGCTTTGGTATGCGATCTCACAGTCGTGCTTTTGCTTTGGTATGTGATCTCAAGTCGTGCTTTGGTATGCGATCTCAAAGTCGTGCTTTTGCTTTGGTATGTGATCTCAAGTCGTGCTTTGGTATGCGATCTCAAAGTTGTGCTTTTGGTTCGGTATGCGATCTCACAGTCGTGCTTTTGCTTTGGTATGCGATCTCAAGTCATGCTTTGGTATGCGATCTCAAAGTCGTGCTTTTGCTTTGGTATGTGATCTCAAAGTCATGCTTTTGCTTTGCTATGCGATCTCAAAGTCGTGCTTTTGCTTTGGTATGTGATCTCAAAGTCGTGCTTTTGCTTTGGTATGCGATCTCAAGTCATGCTTTGGTATGGATCTCAAAGTCGTGCTTTTGCTTTGGTATGTGATCTCAAAGTCATGCTTTTGCTTTGGTATGCGATCTCAAGTCATGCTTTGGTATGCGATCTCAAAGTCGTACTTTTGCTTTAGTATGCCATCTCATAGTCGTGCTTTTGCTTTGGTATGTGATCTCAAGTCGTGCTTTGGTATGCGATCTCAAAGTCATGCTTTTGCTTTGTTATAGTATCTCAAAGTCATGCTATTGCTTTGGTATGCCATCTCAAGGTCGGGCTTTTGCTTTGGTATGCGATCTCAAAGTCGTGCTTTTGCTTCGGTATGCGATCTCAAAGTCGTGCTTTTGCTTTGGTATGTCATCTAAAAGTCGTGCTTGTGCTTTGGAATGCGATCTCAATGTCGTGCTTTTGCTTTGGTATGCGATCTCAAAGTCATGCTTTTGTTTTGGAATGCAATCTCAAAGTCGTGCTTTTGCTTTAGTGTGCAATCTCAAAGTCATGCTTTTGCTTTGGAATGCAATCTCAAAGTCGTGCTTTTGCTTTAGTGTGCAATCTCAAAGTCATGCTTTTGCTTTGGAATGCAATCTCCAAGTCGTGCTTTTGCTATAGTATGCGATCTCAAAGTCATGCTTTTGCTTTGGAATACAATCTCAAAGTCGTGCTTTTGCTTTAGTGTGCAATCTCAAAGTCATGCTTTTGGTTTGGAATGTGATCTCAAAGTCGTACTTTTGTGTTAGTATTCGATCCCAAAGTCATGCTTTTGCTTTGGTATGTGATCTCAAAGTCGTGCTTTTGCTTTGTTATTCCATCTCAAAGTCGTACTTTTGCTTTAGTAAGCAATCTCAAAGTCGTACTTTTGCTTTGGTGTGCCATCTCAAAGTCGTGCTTTTGCTTTGGTATGCGATCTCAAAGTCATGTTTAGCTTTGGAATATGATCTCAAAGTCGTGCTTTTGCTTCGGTATGTGATCTCAAAGTCGTGTTTAACTTTAGAATACGATCTCAAAGTCGTACTTTTGATTTGGAATGCGATATCAAAGTTGTGCTTTTGCTTTGGAATGCGATCTCAAAGTCATGCTTTTGCTTTTCTATGCAATCTCAAAGTTTTGCTTTTGCTTTGGAATGTGATCTCAAAGTCATGTTTTGCTTTGGAATGCGATTTCAATGTCGTGCATTTGCTTTGGTATGCAATCTCAAGGTCGTGCTTTTGCTATGATATGCAATCTCAAAGACGTGCTTTTGCTTTTGTATGCTATCTCAAAGTCATGCTTTCGCTTTCGTATGCAATCTCAATTCTTGCCTTTGCTTTGGAATGTGATCTCACAGTCGTGCTTTTGCTTTGGTATGCGATCTCACAGCCGTTTTTTTTTCTTTGGAATTCCTTCTCAAAGTCGTGCTTTTGCTTTGGATTACAATATCAAAGTCGTGCTTTTGCTTTGGAATGCGATCTCAAAGTTGTGCTTTTGCTTTGGATTACAATATCAAAGTCATGCTTTTGCTTTGGAATGCTATCTCAAAGTCTGGCTTTTGCTTTGGTATGCGATCTCAAAGTAATGTTTTGCTTCGGAATACGATCTAAAAGTCGTGTTTTTGCTTTGGTATGGTATCTCAAAGTCGTGTTCTGTTTTTAAATGCGATCTCAAAGTTGTGCTTTTGCTTTGGAATGCGATTTAAATGTCGTGTTTTTGCTTTGGTATAGGATCTGAAAGTTGTGCTTATGCTTTGGTATGCAATCTCAAAATCAAGTTTTGCTTTCGTATGCGATCTCAAAGTCGTGCTATTGCTTTGGTATGCAATCTCAAAGTCGTGCTTTTACTTTGGAATGCGATCTCGAAGTCGTGCTTTTGCTTTGGTATGCTATCTCAAAGTCGTGATTTTGTTTTGGTATGGGATCTCATAGTCCTGCTTTTGCTTTGGAATGCGATCTCAAAGTTGTGCTTTTGCTTTTGTATGCTATCTCAAAGTCGTGCTTTTACTTTGGTATGCGATCTCGAAGTCGTGCTTTTGCTTTGGAATGCGATCTCGAAGTCGTGCTTTTGCTTTGGTATGCTATCTCAAAGTCGTGATTTTGTTTTGGTATGGGATCTCATAGTCCTGCTTTTGCTTTGGAATGCGATCTCAAAGTTGTGCTTTTGCTTTTGTATGCTATCTCAAAGTCGTGCTTTTACTTTGGAATGCGATCTCAAAGTCGTGCTTTTGCTTTGGAATGCGATCTCAAAGTCATGCTTTTGCTTTGGAATGCGATCTCAAAGTCAGGTTTTTGCTTTGGTATGCAATCTCAAAATTAAGTTTTGCTTCCATATGCTTTCTCAAAGTTGTGCTTTTGCTTTGGTATGCAATCTCAAAGTCGTGCTTTTACTTTGGAATGCGATCTCAAAGTTGTGCTTTTGCTTTGGTATGCTATCTCAAAGTCGTGCTTTTGCTTTGGTATGCGATCTCAAAGTCGTGCTTTTGCTTTGGAATGCGATCTCAAAGTCGTTCTTTTGCTTTGGTATGCGATCTCAAAGTCTTGCTTTTGGTTTGTTATGCAATCTCAAAATCGTGCCTTTGCTTTGGAATGGGATCTCAAAGTTGTGCTTTTGCTTGGTATGCGATCTCAAAGTCGTGCTTTTGCTTTGGAATGCGATCTCCAAGTCGTGCTTTTGCTTTGGTATACGATCTTACCTGATAGTGTCACTTCACTTCACGGCGAAGCAAGAACCATTGGATTTTTTTTCATAAAAAATATATACCGGAAATGATAATCAATCATTGAGGTTAGCGTGCGCAGCTCAACATTACCGCTTGCCAGAGAGAGAGAGAGAGAGAGAGAGAGAGAGAGAGAGAGAGAGAGAGAGAGAGAGAGAGAGAGCTATTAGATTTTCTATCATTTTTTTTTTTTTTTACTTCTTAAAATGTTAAGACCGCATACCTAAGCAAAAGAATCACATCTGAGATCACGCTATAAATAAGATCACATACCAAAACAGCACCAAAAATTTTTAACTTCATTATAGAAGTTCAAATAATTTGATGATATCTTATGTGCTCTATTGATTAGAGTATCGATACTGTACATTTTATATCTTGAATTACATTCAGTTAAATAATTCAAACCAAGACCAGTGAAAGTGGGTTTCCTATAAACTTCTCTTTCTGCGTTAAGTTCACAAATTTTTCGTTACTAGTACTGTCAAAAACGGAATTTTCCTTTGTTTTCCCTTCCATGGTGATTTTGATAATATTTGAATTCTCAACACATTAATATCAAAGGGTGGTGATTATGTTGTTTATATGCAGTCTAGAGGCCCTCATCAGACTTCAAACAACCTTTCGTATCTTATAGCATGTACCCAGGATGTTAAGGCCATTTTAATTTAACACTACTACCAACCATCTCTCTCTCTCTCTCTCTCTCTCTCTCTCTCTCTCTCTCTCTCTCTCTCTCTCTCTCTCTCTCTCTCTCTCTCCAGCAGTAGTAATGTTGATAATAGTAGAATAAAGGATTATTATTATGAAATGATATATAGAATGAGTTTGAAAGAAGAGAGAGTATGAGATTCATGTATACATAGAAAGAACAATAACGGGAGTTATATTATTTCATATTTAGACAACCTATAGAAAATGGTGTGAAATATATGTAGGTGGTAAAAATGCTAATAAACTCAGTATCAAGTGCAAATTTTAATTAAATGGGATGATCAAGATTAGTTAGAGTGGGGAATAAGTGATAAAAAGCGCTAAATTTAGCTGAATATTGTTGGAACATTTTGGGGGATGTTTGTAAGCGGTTGCTGTTGCTGATGGCTGAATGTTAGAACTTTGGAACAGTAATGTTTACTGTCCGTCACTTGTTACTCCTTCCTGGTAACAAGGAACTGTGATATTGATCAGTGCTGTGCAATTCTTTTGTTTCTCATTACTGTGAAGTTAATGCGTAATGATTTCATTGATATTAAAATTTTAACGTTTAAGTGTTCTCTCTTGGTGTGGAACTACCGTGATATAAGTTTTTTTTTATGGCCTAGGCTTAATTTTTTCTAGATTAAACAGCCTCATGCGTTATTACAGGAGGCCTACCTTCAGAGTAGGCTTCGAAGTATGGATTCGCGGAGGTATCTTGTAATTTTTTTTTCAAATATTAAGTAGGGCAATAAACGAGACGAACCAAATGACGACAACAAAATTTACAAAATAAACTCTCCTGTTGATATAGTAGTTACCTAACCTCATTTTACCTACTATTACCTTACCTAGCCTTGCCTTACCTACTATTATCTTGTTTACCCATACCTTGCCTACTATCACTTTACTTAACCTTACCATACCTAACTTAATCTTACCTCGCCTAGCATTACCTTCCCTCTTTTTACCTAACCTTACCTTACCTTTTCTTACCTTACCTTACCTTACCTTTTCTTACCTTACCTTACCTTTTCTTACCTTACCTTACCTTTTCTTACCTTACCTTTTCTTATCATATCTTATCTTACCTTACCTTATCTTATCATATCTTATCTTATCTTACCTAACCTCGCCTTACTAACTCTTACCCAACCTCACTAAATCTTGCATTTCCTATCCATACTTTACATGACCTTACCGTACCTACTCTTATTATACCTAACCTTACCTTACCTGCTTATATATAACCTTGCCTTAATATTACTACTCTTAGTTTACTAACCCTCGCCTTATCTGCCCTTACCTTACCTACATTTACCTTATCCACTCGTACCCTACATACTAATACTTTACCGACCCTCAATTTACCTGCCCTTACTATATCTACAGTACTCTTACTTTCCTAATCATACCTTACCAACTTCTACCTTACCTATCCTTACCATATCTCTTACCTATGATTACCTACCCTTACCTTACCTTAGCTATCCTAACCTTACATTAGGTGACCTAATCTAACCTGACCTTACTTTAACTGACATAACCTAACCTTAACTTAGCTAATCCTACCTTACCTAACCTTCCCTTACCTTATCTAACCTAAGCTACCCTTTACTTAAATCGCCTTTGCTTATAAGTAATAGGTTAGCTTAGCTTAGCTTAGCTTAGCTCACCTTAGCCTAGCTTACCTACAGTTAGCTTAACTTACCTTACCTTAGCTTACCTAACCATACCTTAGCTTACCTACCCTTAGCTTAACTTACCTTAACTACCCATACCTTAGCTTACCTACCCTTAGCTTAACTTACCTTATCTTAACTTGGTTACCCATCCTTACCTTAGCTTAACTTGGTTACCCATCCTTACCTTAGCTTAACTTGGTTACCCATCCCTACCTTAGCTTAACTTGGTTACCTACCCTTACCTTAGCTTAGCTTAACTTAGCTACTCTTGGCTTACTTACCTTACCCTACCATACTACCACACCCTACCCATCTTTAATACCCTACTACCCTACCCTTCCTTACTACCACACCCTTCCCTACTATCACACCCTACCTGTCTTTAATACCCTACTACCCTACCCTTCCTTACTACTGTATAGATATCTAATATTATGCTGTATATTATTTAGATTACGTACAGTTTATGAACATTAATGTACATTTGCTTTATTATTAATTTGTAGAAGAATTATATTTATTTCCATCATCTTTTCCCATTATATATACTGTAAGACCACTTTTTCGTTATGCACCGTGGCAACAATGTAATTATATGTGTCAACACTGCTTTTCTTTCCGCCATGTGCATATAGTAGTCAGTCGCTGTTCAGTGGTCACTGTATCGACAAGCATGGGCCTGCTCCCCGCTGCTTGTCACATTTATGTTCGTTTATCTTTAGTATACAAGATTTTAAAGAACCTACTAGTTTAACTTGTCACCCTCCATTCCATTTATCGCCTGGATGTATGTGGCAGTATCACACACATGGCGCAGTGAGTAACCGGACGTTATGGATTCCGAGACGACAACCGCCATTGCTGTTTACTTCTCGTCTCGTCTCGCACATTGGATCCCTTACAGTGACTCAAGATTTTAACTACAGTGTCTCTTAAGAACGATACAGTGTTTGTGCAGTGCAGGGTTAGTGTGTCAGTGTGTTACAGTGCTGTGTTTTATTATGTTAGTGTCCTTGCCAACATTTTATTTAGGACATTTGAACTCTGGCGCCATTTTTTTTTTGCGCAGCCCCACCACACGTCCTCCCTCTTTCATGCATCGATGGTGACTGAGGCCCGAGGCTCTCGCCCAGAGGCACGCACACTCACCACACCCGCCTCCCCTCTGATCGCAACAAACACTCGCTCATCTCACCCAACTGACACTGACAAACATTGTAATTTTTAACTATCCAAAGTGCTTTCTTTTGCTCACATACAGCGATTTGGATATTTTTCTGGCTCTCTACAGATTTCAAGCTCTCTTACGACACCAAACTTAATATGGCTGAGCAAGAGGAACAGCTAATTGATTTAATGGATCAGACAGAGGATTAGACAGAGGATCAGGCAGAGGATCAAACGGAGGGTCTGACGACGGACGAAGTACCTTTGCACCTCCCCACTGCTGATGAAGATACCAGCACCACTCTCCCTCCTCCCCTGACTCCCAATAGGTCAAGAGACCACAATAATGATATTCTTCATCTCATCCATTTTCTACAGACTTCCAGCCTGCAAGAACAAGACCGGCGACGACAAGAGGAGCAGACCTTCAGACTACAGATTGAGCAATCAAGACAGGAAGACAACCAGCAGTTCATGTCCCTTTTCTCCTTGCTATCAGGACAGATTGCGGCATCGCATCCCCAGCAACCTAACCCCATAATTGCACCTCCTGTTACACCTGTTCCCCCAACCACTGACTTCTCAGTGCATACACCTACAACTTTTAGCAAGCCTACAGTCCATCCCCCACCTCTCTTGCAACAAGATGCAACGTATCAAGCGTTTCGCCAATGGAGACTGCGTTTTTAGGATTATGCAGCATTAGTTGGACTTGATAGATTACATCAAACTTCCCAGCTGATTCACCTGAGAACCTCCATCTCCCTGGACGTCCAGCGCCTGCTTACGCATACACTGGGCATCCCTCCCAACACATCACTTTCCCTTACAGAGGTGTTGGATACACTGCAGAAGCACTTTCACAGCCTTAGAAATGAAGCCTTACGACGCAGGGAATTGTTGTCCTGTAAACAAGCTGTCGGAGAATCATTTGCAGACTACTATGCACGCCTCAAGGATCTCGCTGATGAAGTGGACTTATACACTGGCAACCCCACCTCTTGTACTGAACGGCAATTGCAGATTGTAATTTTGATGGGTGTGAGAGACAAAGAGTGGATAGAACGCCTTATCCCCCTCCAACCCTTCTCTATCCTCGCAGAGTTTGTGACATGCTGCCGCTGCTACGAATCTACATGTGCAACTGCATCAGCCATTGCATCTTCCCCAAGCCAAGTCAACACAGTATCTACATACAAGAAGAACCAGCGTCTACAGAAGAGGACCTCTCATCGATCTCCTGATCAACGCTCTCACCAGTCTCATAACAGTGACCCTTGTCAATGTTGCTCTCGCAAACACGATTCCGGACAATGCCCAGCCACTGGTGCATCATGCAATAACTGTGGACGAACAGGTCACTGGCCCCGCACTCAGAAATGCCCTGCTAAGGAAGCTCAGTGCAATAACTGCAAGAAACATGGACATTTTGAGATGTATATGTCTACCAAGAAAAGTCAGACTGGATATACAGCTTCACCTCCTACTACTAAGTCAAACACCAGCTGCCGTTTCGTGGGTGATAACTCGGGTAGTGAGTCCCCTACACCAGTCACTGTCTCTCTGTCATTTGGCGATATATCATCACATATCCAGCTAATCCCCGATACAGGAGCAGACATCACACTGATTGGCACCATACATTTGGATGTACTCTGCATACCTCGGACAAGCCTTGAACCTCCACCCATGACAGACGTTGTGACGGCAGATGGATCCCCCATGACACCGGCTGTAGGATACTTCAAGGCAAAACTTCGTCTTGGCAACAAGTCTTGCTCAGCAACTATACATGTAAATGAGGATATCCAGACTCCCCTCCTCTCTCGTGAACATTGCCGAGCCCTTGCCATAGTGTCACCGGACTTCTCGAAGCCTATCCTCAAGGTAACACATGTCAACAGATGCGCTCAGTTTCCTGCCTCCGCCATGACGTCACCCGCAGCTATTAAGGACTATTTTCTTCGGCACTTCAGCGACGTCCTCATATCCAAGAAGGATCTACAAACCCAGCCACTAAAGAAAATGGTAGGCCCTCCAATGAGGATACACCTGAAACCTGGCACTACACCCTTCGCTGTCCATACGCCCAGGCCCATTCCGTTTGCTCTCAGAGATCAAGTGAAAGAAGAACTTGACTCCTTGGTGCAACAAGGAATCATCAGACCAGCAGGCGACAAACCCTCTGAATGGTGCCATCCCATGGTCTTGGTACCCAAGGACAAAGGTGTGCGCATCACTGTGCATCACACCCATCTAAATTCTCAGGTAGCCCGCCTTACACACCCATCACCTCCGTAACATCTCTCCTACTGCGAAGTACTTCACCACAGCGGATGCCCTGCATGGCTATTGGCAAATGGAGTTGGCAGAAGAGGACCACCACCTGACTACATTTATAACTCCGTGCGGAAGATTCCAGCACTGTTGCGGCCCAATGGGATTTTCAGCAACAGGTGATGCCTACTGCCTCTGTGGAGATATGGCACTACAAGGTGTTTCCAACTGTGTGAAGGTTGTAGATGATATCCTCCTTTCTGACGAAGATCTCCCTTCCCACCTACAACACGTGCACCAGATGCCGTCAATATGGCATCACCCTCAACAAGGACAAGTTCACTGTAGCCACCCTAAAGTTAACTTTTGCGGTTATGTCTTATCATCCGATGGTATTGCAGCAGACCCTGACAAGGTATCAGCTATACGGGACTTTCCTACACCATCTAATGTCACAGATGTCAGGTTGTTTATGGGTCTTGTCAATCAACTTGCCGACTTCACTCCAAACATCGCAGCAGCAGCACAGCCCCTACGCCCACTTATGAGCCCCAAACGCTCATTCGTCTGGACGCCCGACCATGAGCGAGCATTTAAGAAAGTCAAGACAGCTCTGACTTCACCTCCTGTCCTAGCACCCTTCAATCCTGCCTCGCCTGTAGTTCTACAAACAGAGGCCTCACGCTTATATGGTCTCGGCTATGTCCTACTTCAAGATAACGGCCGAGGTCAGATGCGTCTCGTCCAGTGTGGCTCTCGTTTCCTTACGGATACTGAGACTCGTTACGCCACCATAGAGCTGGAGCTACTTGCAGTCACTTGGGCTATAGCTAAGTGCCACCTCTACTTGTCCGGACTTCAGCATTTCACCTTAATGACTGATCATCGTCCCTTGATACCGATTCTCAATCACTACACTCTGGATGCTATTGAGAATCCACGCCTTCAACGTCTCAAGATGAAAGTGGCCCCCTACATCTTCACTGCATTATGGCGCGCAGGGAAACAACTTTGCATACCACACGCCCTGTCTCGCTCCCCAACCAGTTGCCCCACACCTGAAGATGAAGAAGAATGCACTACTTCGACTGCACATGTCAGGCGTATCGTTGCCAGCAGCGCCACTTCTACTGACGACCAGGCAACAGGACCATCATCGAAGAGGATAAGTCTCTACAAGAAATCCGCATGGCCGCATCTCAGGATCAAGATTACAGTCGTCTCGTTCATTACGTAGCCAATGGATTCCCCACCAACCACTATGATCTCCACGCTTCCGCCCTCCCGTATTGGAAGCTGCGGGACAACCTTTACGCGGATGGAGAGTTGGTATTGTATGGACCCCGGATCGTCATCCCTGCAGCCCTCCGTCGACGCACCTTGGATCGACTCCACGACAGCCACTGAGGGATTGAAGCTACTCGACGTCGTGCAATGCAGACAGTATTCTGGCCAGGCATCAATGCAGATATTAAGAGTAAAGTAGAAAGTTGTGAGGCCTGCCAACAGCTTCTCCCTAGTCAGCAACAGGAACCTTACTTGTGTGACGACCACCCATCCCGGCACTTTGAAAGTGTGTCGGCTGACTTCTTCCACGTAGCAGGAAAATCCTTTCTTGTTATTGCTGATAGACTTTCAGGCTGGCCTGTGGTTGTTCACTGTGGACGTGACACAACTACAGCCAGAGTTACAAGAATGTTCTGTGTTTTCTTCCGCGAGGTTGGTGTTCCACTCCGCTTACGAACTGATGGAGGACCCCCATTTTCCAGCCATGACTTCAAGTGATTTGCTGACCGCTGGGGAGTTCATCACATCATCAAATCTCCACATTACCCTCTGTCTAATGGACACGCAGAAGCTGCCGTGAAAGCTGGGAAACACCTTATCCTCAAGACCGCCCCATCCGGGAACATATATTGTGAAGCCTTTGATAAAGGACTGATGGAGCTTCGGAATACACCGAACCCTGCTGGACGCTCCCCTGTGCAGATTCTCTATGGCCATCCTCTCCGCAATTGTGTTCCAGCCCACCCCAGCTCATTCAAAGAGGAGTGGCAAACTAAGACCGAAGATTACGACCGCCACACTGCAGCCCAAACCAACCAGGCCGTGAGCCTTTACAACTCTCATGCCCGCCAACTACCCAAGCTCACCGTCGGCCAACGAGTCAGGATACAGGACGCAATGACACTTCGATGGGACAAGATTGGTACCGTGATGGGCTGCGGAATTGCCAGAAAGTATGAAGTACGCCTTCCAAGTGGTCGTGTATGGTTTCGAAACCGACGACATTTATGCCCATTGGCTAATATAAGTGATGACACCTCTCCCCAAGACCCTGTGTCCCCTTGTTCTGGCCAGGAAAGAGAGCCATCATCCGAACCCTCCAATGTCCCTCGTCATTCACCTCAACTAGCTCAGAGAAATTACCGTTCCGCTCGAGACACTGCTACGAGCATAAAGGGGGAGGGAGGCGTATAGATATCTAATATTATGCTGTATATTATTTGCATTACGTACAGTTTATGAACATTAATGTACATTTGCTTTATTATTAATTTGTAAAAGAATGATTTTTTATTTCCATTATCTTTTCCCATTATATATACTGTAAGACCACTTTTTCGTTATGCACCGTGGCAACAATGTTATTATATGTGTCAACACTGCTTTTCTTTCCGCTATGTGCATATAGTAGTCAGTCGCTGTTCAGTGGTCACTGTATCGACAAGCATGGGCCTGCTCCCCGCTGCTTGTCACATTGATGTCCGTTTATCTTTAATATACAAGATTTTAAAGAACCTACTAGTTTAACTTGTCACCCTCCATTCCATTTATCGCATGGATGTATGTGGCAGCATCACACACAACTACCACACCCTCCCTTACTACCACACCCTCCCTTACTACCACACCCTTCCTTACTACCACAACCTTCCCAACTACCACACCTTACACGTCTTTAATACCCTACTACCCTACCCTTCCTTACTACCACACCTTTCCCTACTACCACACTCTTCCCTACTGCCACACCCTTCCCTACTAACACACCCTACATTTCCCTAATATCCTACTACCACACCCTACCCTTCCCCAATACCCTACTACCACACCCTACTACCACATCCTACCCTTCCCTAATACCCTACTACCCTACTACCCTACCCTTCCCTACTATCACACCCTACCCTCCTCTAATACCACAACCTACTTTTCTTTGATACCCTACTACCCTGCCCTTCCCTACTACCACACCCTTCCCTACTACCCTGCCCTTCCCTACTACCACACCCTTCCCTACTACGAAGCCCTACCCTTCTTTGATACCCTACTACCCTGCCCTTCCCTACAACCACACCCTTCCATACTACCACACCCTTCCCTACTACCACACCCTACACTTCTACCACACCCTACACTTCTTTGATACCCTACTACCCTACCCATCCCTACTACCACACCCTTCCCTACTATCACACCCTTCCCTACTACCAAACCCTACCCTTCTTTGATACCCTACTACCCTGCCCTTCCCTACTACCACACCCTTCCATACTACCACACCCTTCCCTACTACCACACCCTACCCTTTTTTGATACCCTACTACCCTACCCTTCCCTACTACCACACCCTTCCCTACTACCACACCCTACACTTCTTTGATACCCTACTACCCTACCCTTCTCTACTACCACACCCTTCCCTGCTACCACACCCTTCCCTTCTTTAATACCCTACTACCCTACCCATCTTTAATACCCTACTACAACACCCTTCCTTACTACCACACCCTTCCCTACTACCACACCCTACCCGTCTTTAATACCCTAATACCCTACACTTCCTTACTACCACACCCTTCATTACTACCACACCCTTCCCGTCTTTAATACCCTACTACCATACCCTTCCTTACTACCACATCCTTCCCTACTACCACACCCTTCCCTACTACAACACCCTATATTTCCCTAATACCTTACTACCACACCCTACCCCCTACCCTTCCCCAATACCCTACTACCACACCCTATTACTACATCATACCCTTCCCTACTACACTACTACCCTACCCTTCCCTACTACCAGACCCTACCCTTCCCTACTACCACACCCTACCCTCTTCTAATACCACACTACCACACCCTACCCTTCTTTAATACCCTACTACCCTACCCTTCCCTACTACCACACCCTTCCCGACTACCACACCCTACCCTTCTTTGATACCCTTTTACCCTACCCTTCCCTACTACCATACCCTTCCCTACTACCATACCCTATCCTTCTTTGATACCCTACTACCCTACCCTTCCCTACTACAACACCCTTCCCTGCTACCACACCCTACCCTTCTTTAATACCCTACTACCCTACCCTTCCCTACTACCACACCCTACCCTTCTTTAATACCCTACTACCCTACCCTTCCCTACTGACACACCCTACCCTTCTTTAATACCATACTACCCCACCCTTACCTACTACCACACCCTTCCCTACTACCGCACCCTACCCTTCTTTGATACCCTACTACCCTACCCTTCCCTGCTACTACACCCTACCCTTCTTTAACACCCTACTACTCTACCCTTCCCTACTACCACAACCTACCCTTCTTTAATACCTTACTACCTTAGCCTTCCCTACTACCGCACCCAACCCTTCTTTAATACCTTACTACCCTACCCTTCCCTGCTACCACACCCTACCCTTTTTTTATACCCTACTACCCTACCCTTCCCTACTACCACACCCTACCCTTCTATAATACCCTACTACCCTACCCTTCCCTGCTACCACACCCTACCCTTCTATAATACCCTACTACCCTACCCTTCCCTAGTACAACACCCTTCCCTACTACCACACCCTAACCTTGTTTGATACCCTACTACCCTACCCTTCACCTCTACCACACCCTACCCTTCTTTGATACCCTATTACCCTACCCTTCCCTACTACAACACCCTTCCCTGCTACCACACCCTACCCTTCTTCAATACCCTACTACCCTACCCTTCCCTACTACCACACTCCACCCTTCTTTAATACCCTACTACCCTACCCTTCCCTACTGACACACCCTACCCTTCTTTAATACTCTACTACCCCACCCTTACCTACTACCACACCCTTCCCTACTACCGCACCCTACCCTTCTTAGATACCCTACTACCCTACCCTTCCCTGCTACCACACCCTACCCTTCTTTGATACCCTATTACCCTACCCTTCCCTACTACAACACCCTTCCCTGCTACCACACCCTACCCTTCTTCAATACCCTACTACCCTACCCTTCCCTACTACCACACTCCACCCTTCTTTAATACCCTACTACCCTACCCTTCCCTACTGACACACCCTACCCTTCTTTAATACTCTACTACCCCACCCTTACCTACTACCACACCCTTCCCTACTACCGCACCCTACCCTTCTTAGATACCCTACTACCCTACCCTTCCCTGCTACCACACCCTACCCTTCTTTAACACCCTACTACTCTAACCTTCTCTACTACCACAACCTACCCTTCTTTAATACCTTACTACCTTAGCCTTCCCTACTACCGCACCCAACCCTTCTTTAATACCTTACTACCCTACCCTTCCCTGCTACCACACCCTACCCTTTTTTATACCCTACTACCACACCCTACCCTTCTTTGATACCCTTTTACCCTGCCCTTCCCTACTACCATACCCTTCCCTACTACCACACCCTACCCTTCTTTGATACCCTACTACCCTACCCTTCCCTACTACGACACCCTTCCCTACTACCACACCCTACCCTTCTTTGATACCCTACTACCCTACCCTTCCCTACTACCACACCCTTCCCTACTACCACACCCTACCCTTCTTTGATACCCTACTACCCTACCCTTCACTACTACCCCACCCTTCCCTACTACCACACCCTACCCTTCTTTGATACCCTACTACCCTACCCTTCCCTACTACCACACCCTTCCCTACTACCACACCCTACCCTTCTTTGATACCCTACTACCCTACCCTTCACTACTACCACACCCTTCCCTACTACCACACCCTACCCTTCTTTAATACCCTACTACCACACCCTACCCTTCTTTAATACCCTACTACCACACCCTACCCTTCTTTGATACCCTTTTACCCTGCCCTTCTCTACTACCATACCCTTCCCTACTACCACACCCTACCCTTCTTTGATACCCTACTACCCTACCCTTCCCTGCTACCACACCCTACCCTTCTTTAACACCCTACTACTCTACCCTTCCCTACTACCAAAACCTACCCTTCTTTAATACCTTACTACCTTAGCCTTCCCTACTACCGCACCCAACCCTTCTTTAATACCTTACTACCCTACCCTTCCCTGCTACCACACCCTACCCTTCTTTAATACCCTACTACCACACCCTACCCTTCTTTGATACCCTTTTACCCTGCCCTTCCCTACTACCATACCCTTCCCTACTACCACACCCTACCCTTCTTTGATACCCTACTACCCTACCCTTCCCTACTACCACTCCCTTCCCTACTACCACACCCTACCCTTCTTTGATACCCTACTACCCTACCCTTCACTACTACAACACCCTTCCCTACCACCACACCCTACCCTTCTTTGATACCCTACTACCCTACCGTTCCCTACTACCACACCCTTCCCTACTACCACACCCTACCCTTCTTTGATACCCTACTACCCTACCCTTCACTACTACCACACCCTTCCCTACTACCACACCCTACCCTTTTTTGATACCCTACTACCCTACCCTTCCCTACTACAACACCCTTCCCTACTACAACACCCTACCCTTCTTTAATACCCTACTACCCTACCCTTCCCTACTACCACACCCTACCCTTCTTTAATACCCTACTACCCTACCCTTCCCTACTGACACACCCTACCCTTCTTTAATACCCTACTACCCCACCCTTACCCACTACCACACCCTTCCCTACTACCGCACCCTACCCTTCTTTGATACCCTACTACCCTACCCTTCCTTGCTACCACACCCTACCCTTCTTTAACACCCTACTACTCTACCCTTCCCTACTACCACAACCTACCCTTCTTTAATACCTTACTACCTTAGCCTTCCCCACTACCGCACCCAACCCTTCTTTAATACCTCACTACCCTACCCTTCCCTGCTACCACACCCTACCCTTTTTTTATACCCTACTACCCTACCCTTCCCTACTACCACACCCTACCATTCTATAATACCCTACTTCTCTACCCTTCCCTGCTACCACACCCTACCCTTCTTTAATACCCTACTACCCTACCCTTCCCTGCTACCGCACCCTACCCTTCTTTAATACCCTACTACCCTACCCTTCACTGCTACCACACCCTACCCTTTTTTAATACCCTAGTACCCTACACTTCCCTGCTACCACACCATACCCTTCTTTAATACCCTACTACCCTACCCTTCCCTGCTACCATACCCTACCCTTCTTTTATACCCTACTACCCTACCCTTCCCTACTACCACACCCCACCCCACCCTTCTCTAATACCTTACTACCCTACCCTACCCTAATACCACACTTTACCCTTCCCTAATACTCTGCTACCACATCCTACCCTTCTTTAATACCCTACTACCCTACCCTTCCCTACGATTACACCCTTCCCTCCGATAACACCCTTCCCCACTACCACACCCTACCCTTCTCTAATACCCCACTACCACACCCTAACCTTCTTTAATACCCTACTACCCTACCCTTCCCTACGATAACACCCTTCCCTACGATAACACCCTTCCATACTACCACACCTTACCCTTCTCTAATACCCCACTACCACACCCTACCCTTCTCTAATACTCTAGACCTGACTTGAGGCCATTTCTGTTATAAAATTAATAAATATGAAATCTTAATTCTCAAACTTATCTCACTGAATATTCGAAATGAATAATGATAGTGACCATAATAAAGTATTGATGATATTAAAGAAGGTATAAGAAAAAAAAAAAACATATTTCAAGCGTTTATCTAAAAGTGATTACTGTAGGTAGAGTCTGCAATGGACAAACATTTGAATGATATTTTAAATATATGAGGTGAGAAAACATCTTTATTAATCTACTTTATATATATATATATATATATATATATATATATATATATATATATATATATATATAATATATATATATATATATATATATATATATATATATGTGTGTGTGTGTGTGTGTGTGTATAATTTTGAATTAAATTACAGGCATAGACTTACCTCGTTCGCTGACAGCAGCCCATGATCCAGAGAAACCCAATGACTATGAATTTTCAACGGAAATATATGCTGTCTCAAACTGATTCTTTCTCAGTTCTGATTGGTGGATTTATGTGACGTCATGCAACCGTATTTTTCTGAGAATGAAGTTGAATGGTTAAAGGTGAAAAAACTATATTCATTGCTGCAGATCAATTGACCAAAAAATATATATATATCATGGAGATGAACTTAAAATGGTAATTGATTTTGTAATTCATAGATAGTGGATCTTGTCAAAGGGTATAATTCAAATAAATACGGCATATTCGAAGGAATATTTGTGTGTGCCTTTGGTTACGATGTTAGATGTGTGTGCGTTTGAAGTTGTAGTAACTGAAGGGACCAGCCAATCACAGATGAGGAAGATTTGGCCAATCAGAGGACATGAATTTATCGCCAAAAGAGAGTTTTGGAGTCTTATTTACTGTAGTCTGAGATACACCAGAATTTCCTTAAAATATCTGTCAAAGGCCGTAGCTATGGAGACGGAGCTGATTTTTTTTTAAAGGGAATTGAAGATATATTCTCTTCAAAATATACAGAGAGAGAGAGAGAGAGAGAGAGAGAGAGAGAGAGAGAGAGAGAGAGAGAGAGAGAGAGAGAGAGAGAGATTCTGATTACTAAAATCTTTATTTTTGCTCAGAAAATGTTTTTTGTGACGTCATCGAGAGTAGGGTGAGATTTATTATATCATGAAGTAACTACGTAACATTATTTCGTATTTTGCTACATTTAAAGTATAATGCTTATCATATCATATATGTTTATTAGGGAATATGTCGTCATCAAGGGTGAAATATCAGCAGTATGCCTATACATATTTTAGAAAAAAATATGTCTTAAAAACTGCAAATTTTAAGTGCGCAATCTTAAAACAATCATTTAGTACTTAATAAAATGGATCCTGAATATCAATCAATCATTGTGTGTATGTATATATATTGTTTTTTGAACGATATCTCTCTGGTTAATTTGACTCGTTTGTCAACAGCAGCCCATAAATCCGAAGAACCCCCTCACATAATGCGTTTCCTTAGCGGGAAATATCTGGCGTCTCATTGGTTGATCCATCCTCTGCTGTGATTGGTGGTTGTATGTGACGTCATAAAATCTCTTACTTCATGAATGAATGAAACTGGGTAGAGGTACAGTACCTATACTTTTTGTCAATAAATTATGCCTGGAAAATTATAGTTTATATGAAAACAAACTCTAAATATTACCAATATAATAATAAAATGAGTAATGGATCTTATCAAAATGTGTAAGCTAAATAAACACGTAATTTTCGAAGGAATAATTAACTGGATTCTGGCTACGATGTTAGATGTGTATTTGTGATTTTGTAAACAAAGACAACAACCAATCACAGCTGAGAAGATACAACCAATCAGAGGACTGGACTATCTCGCCAAGAAAGAATTCCAGAAACTTCTGAGTTGCTGTTTGTGAAACCTGCTATAATTTCCATAAAATTCCTTTTAAACGCGATATGCGACGGAGCTGAAGAATTATTTTCTATAATGAAAGAAATTAGATATATTTTAGATATATATAAGGCAGCCACTTATAAGGTGTTTTAATAACAAATTTTATCAGAGGGATAAATTCTAACTACAAAATAATTATTTATATTAAGAAAAAATACGTGTTTGTGACGTCAAAAGGGGTAGGATGAACTTTAATTTTTTTCCATATGACTAATTAATTCTGTTTGCTGGTTTGAGTGGAGACATTGATAATATGTAGCTAATATTAGGTGTTCAAATGCATAGAGTACTATTATTTTATCCAGCTTGAAATGTATTTTGTTACATTTCAAGTATAATGTAAATTATTCAAAGGAATAATTGACCGTTTTGGTTAAAATTTTAGGGTGTATGTGTGTGAAGCTATAGTAAACAAAGGCAACAACCAATCACAGTTGAAGAATTTATAGCCAAACAGAGGACTGGAATATGGCACAATGAGAGAGAATCGAGAATTTTATATATATATATATATATATATATATATATATATATATATATATATATATATATATATATATATATATATGTGTGTGTGTGTGTGTGTGTGTGTGTGTGTTATCTAAACTTATAATGTTAAATATGACATTTACTGATTATATTTCTAAGAGAATATCTATTACACAAAAACAAAATCTTATATTCCTTAAAAATAATTTTAGCACTTCAACTTATGTACCTGGTATTATGAAGAAGCCTATCTTCTTTAAAACGTACTTCTGATTATAATTAAGGCGCTTACAAGCAGAAATATGATAAAGGAGCCCCGTGATACTCAGAATAATGAGATCTCTGTCTCATTATTTAGTATACGAAATATAATTAGTTTTGTTATTTCTAACTAACACCTCTCCTCTCTTTTTTCTGTCTCTTGGCATTCATATATGAAAGCGTTTGAACTAATTATAACATAATACGAATATTATTAATTATAATAATAATAATAATAATAATAATAATAATAATAATAATAATAATAATAATAATAATAATACTGATGAAGATAAGATATGTTGTTTTATAACTTAAGTCTCTCTCTCTCTCTCTCTCTCTCTCTCTCTCTCTCTCTCTCTCTCTCTCTCTCTCTCTCTCTCATAGTAAACACAATTACTTCGAGTGGAGTGGTGGGAAGGGATTATCTTAACTAATGTCAAGACATTTGTTGAATCCCAGTGAATATGATGTTAAACACTTCTAACTATTCAAAATACGGTAATGTAATTGGTCTGCCTACAAATCTTTGTGTGGAAGCCAATATTTGTTCATTCATGCTAGGTCTCACCAATACACCATCTTCCATTGATGGACCTCCCCTCGGGTTTTCGCGAGCTAATAAATCTTTTGGAAAACAATGGATTTTTCTGCTGGTATTTCCAGATTTTCTTCCCTTTCGAGATATATATATACAAAATTAGTTCAATTAAACTGATCGTAGGTAATACTGTTATTCCTATCATGCAGATCTTTTTAACTATTTGGGCCACCAACACTTTGCGTTACATTATAATCCTTTGAGTTCTTCCATTTATATACATGCGTATCAATCCTTCTGGTCATCGAATGCCTTTTCATTTCTAATTTTGATAATAGAAATATACTTTTTTATGATTGTATTGAGTCTCTTAATTCTTAGCGTAGAGAAAATGATTTAATCCCCTGTGCCGTAAAAGGGGATTCTATAAACATTATTTATAATTATCCATGCTTAGGATTACAACTGAAAATCGATCAGTCTATTTTTATGGATTTATGTTAATCTACTGACCTTCGGGGAGAAATATTTTTTTCTACATTTGTTTCCCGTAGAATGTTAAGAACCATATCACAGCTGCTTACCTGAAATGTTTAGTTGTAATATGACATCCGATGTTCTATCTTCATCGCGGCTTTTCTATTCTTGGTGGAAGTAAAGGATACTTCATGTTGAGTAAAACCTCCTTACTCCTACAACATACATTTTCAACTCAAGACTAATCGGCACACTTGAACCGAAGTCGTTTTATTCGGCTGACTGACTGACGTCACGTGAACTCCAAATCATAAACAATTAAACGTAGACAAATGAAAATCGATATAAAAGTCTAAAAGATTCTAATCGCATTATTTAAGGGGAACTATTAAGAGTTGTAGTCTTCTTGGGGTTGTTTGCAGTATACAAAATCTAACACTGATGTATATATGCAATATTAATTACTGGCACTTATGTAATTAAAGTCATATTCGATTCCTCATAATCAAATATATAACAATTACAGGAAGAAAGGTTATCATTTACAAGGAAAAGACACGTAGGGCTACTCTATTGTGACTGAGCCGAGAGAGGGTTGTGAACTCAAAGGCAGGAAGCAATCGACTGAGTTATATTATTGTAGAACACTCTCCTTATATACAAAACCTCAAGGCAACAGGACATAACAAGTTCACATGACAGACAATATCACAGAGGAAAAACAAGACATGAATTTTCATGTTCGTTTTAATGCGAGGGAAGAGCGAAGATACAAGCATAATATATACAAAAGGAATTATGTACAATTGTGTGAAACACGGTTGGTACATGGCTCCCCCCCCTAAAAATGACATACTGTACATGTTAAATAGGGCGCCCTGATCTAGAGAGGCGAACTGTAGGCGGGTCATCTGGCAGAAGATAAGCAGGTTTTAGACGATCAATGGAGACCCAGTCTTCTTTGCCCCGAATGTTTAGGAGGAATGCTTTCGAACTGCGTCGGATCACAAGGAAAGGGCCCGTGTAAGGGGCGTTAGTGGTGGCTTGCTGGTGTCGTTGCGCAGGAAGACGTGCGTTGAAGAGTGCAAGTCCGTTGGTATGTGATGCTTCGCTGGGGGCTTGTAAGTCTGGCGGCACGGAGTAAATTTTCCCACGACGTGACGTATGCGCTGGAGATCGTCGGAGGAGGTTGTAGAAGGAAAAAATTCGGCAGGGACGACCAACGGGTCGCCATACACCATTTCAGCTGCCAAGACGTAGAGGGCATCTTTAGGAGTGGTCCTTAGTCCCAGGAGGACCAAGGGAAGCTGAGTAAACCAGTTGCAATCCTTGCAGCGGGACATCAAAGCTGCTTTGAGGGTGCGATGAAAACGTTCAACCATTCCATTGGCAGCGGGGTTGTAGGCCGTTGTCTGATGTAGGGTGATGCCCAGGAGATTCGCTAATGACGTCCACAATTGAGAGGTGAAAGTGGTTCTCCTGTCAGAAGTAATATGCTCAGGGATACTGAATCTTGAAATCCATCCAGAGAGTAAGGCAGATGTACATGAGGCGGACGTTGCAATTTCCATGGGAATGGCTTCAGGCCCATGAGTGGAGCGGTCGATGACGGTAAACAGGTAACGATGTCCTTGTGATGTGGGTAGGGGGCCTACAACGTCGACGTGAATGTGTGCGAAACGACGCTGAGGTTGAGGAAAGGTGCCCACTCCTGAATCCGTGTGTCGATGTACTTTGGAAGTTTGGCAAGAAGTACAGGCGCGGACCCAATCCTTAGCATCCTTAGAAATGCCGTGCCAAATGAACTTTGCCTTCAGCAGCTGTGCAGTAGAACAGCACGAGGGATGTGAAAGGCCGTGAATGAAATCAAACACCTGTCGGCGCATAGGAGCAAATTGTCCTACAAGCTTGATACTCTGGATCCTGTCGTTGGGCTTCAACCAGGGCGTTGTAATCCAATCCCAGTTGAACGGCAGCCAACGTGTTTCTTGACAGGGCATCGGCAACGGAATTCATTTTCCCAGGGACGTATTGGAGGGTGCAATTGTATTCAGCCATGGCGGAGAGATGTCAGCGTTGACGGGCGGACCAGGCGTTAGACTGTCGAGTGAAGGCGTGCACAAGAGGCATGTGGTCTGTGCGAATGACGAAGGCCGTGCCTTCTAAGAAATGGCGAAAGTGACGGACAGCCAGCAATTCTCGATCGAAGGTAGAATAACCCGATTCTGCCTTGGATAGTTTTCTGCTGAAGAAGGCCAATGGGCGGGGCGAGCCTTTGACCACCTGCTCGAGTACTGCACCAATAGCGACGTCGCTGGCATCGGTGGAGAGAAGGAGAGGGGCGTGTGGGATAGCAAAAGTGAGAGCCGAAGCAGTTAATAGGGCCTTCTTTGCATTGCAGAAGGCTGCTTCTTGAAGGGGACCCCACTTCAGGTCCTTCGGCTTGCCCTTGAGGGAGGCGTAGAGGGGAGCAAGAGTGGCGGCAATGGCTGGCAGAAAACGGTGATAATAGTTGATCGTGCCCAAGAGTTCCTGCAGAGCTTTGACGGTCGAGGGCACGGGGAAGTTCTGAACGGCTGCTACCTTCTCAGGGAGGGGGTGGACACCTTCAGGAGTGATGCGGTGCCCTAAGAACGATACTTCGTTGGCGCCAAAGGTACACTTGTCGTACTGGACTACAAGGCCGTTTTGTTGCAGGCGGTCGAGCACGATGCGCAGGTGACTGAGGTGTTCCTCTTTTGAGGAGGAGAACACAAGTATGTCGTCCACATAACATACACAAAAATGGAGGTATCCTAATATGCCATCCATGAAACGTTGAAACGTGGCCCCAGCATTACGAAGGCCAAAACAGGAGTAATTGAAGGTGTATGTACCAAACGGAGTGGTGATGGCAGTCTTAGGGATGTCTTCTGGGTTCATTAGCACCTGATAATACCCCTTCAGGAGATCGAGCGTAGAGAAAACCTTTGCTTTGTGCAGGTAGGAGGTCACGTCGGCAATGTTTGGGAGGGGGTAGTGATCCGGTTCTGTATGCATGTTCAGGCGTCTGTAATCCCCGCACGGACAGAGGGAGCCGTCTTTCTTCAGAACGATGTGTAAGGGTGACGACCATGGGCTGGAGGCCTTTTGGCAAAGGCCCATTTCCTCCATTTCGGCGAACGTCTGTTTGGCGGCTGCCAATCGTTCCGGTGCCAGACGTCTGAATTTTGCGAAGACTGGGGGTCCCGTTGTCTTGATATGGTGATAAATACCGTGCTTGGCAGGGTCCGTGGAAGTTTGGCAAAGTTCTGGACGGAAAACTTCCGGGTACGACGTGAGGAGGTGGGCGTAGGCATCCCTGGGAGCGCTGATGTGGAGAGTGAGGTTGGAGGGGGCGGGTTGAACAGGTGTCGACAAGTACGAGTCTGTGTTGACAAATCGTTGATGGGTCACATCGACCAGAAGGTGGAAATGAGAGAGGAAATCCGCACCAAGGATTGGCAATGTGATATCAGGAACGAGAAACTTCCAATTAAATTTACCGTTTCCGAACGATAACGTGAGGTTTTCATAAGCGTTGGTGGGTATCGTAGATCCGTTGGCAGCTACCAAGCGGACGTCGGCAGATGTAGACACACTACGTCGTATCGTGAAGAGTTCCCTTGGCAGAAGAGAGCAACAAGCACCCGTGTCTACCAAAAATTACACGCCCGTTCCTGCATCAGGTAAAATGAAAAGATTAGAAACACTGAAGGCCACCGCCACGAGCGAGGGCCTAATTACACTTTTTTTTGGCCACTGACAATCCTTGGCACATTTCTTCGCGGATGCCCCGAATCTGAAGTGGTAGTAGCAAAACTGCGTCGGATGGTAGGTAGTACGTGGCTGTAAAAGTCGTTGGTTGGGGTGCGAGCGAGTAGTGAGTGGTGGGTGGCTTTGTCGCCGCTTCGGCACGTCACAGGGTAGGCGTGTATGTCCTACGGCATTCACGTCAGCTTCGATTGACGTTAAATAAGCGTCCTCTTCGTCAGGGGTGGAGGCGTTGATGGAGGTCTTGAAGTGGCTGTCCATAAGGGCGTCGGCTTTGGTCATCAAGTCCTTTATGGGTAAACTATCGACATCGGGTATGGCAGCGCGTATAGGTCCGGGTAAACAGCGTATCCAAAGGGCACAAAGTAGGTTCACCTCACGAGGAGAGCCGTCTGCGGCAGGTTGAAGGTGAGCGATACTGGTCATTTCCCTGAGGTAAAGCGAAGCCCTTTGGTCCCCCAACGGTTGTTGCGATAGCTGAAAAAGCTTTGCTACACGGGCGGCTGGCGACGGCGAGTACTGCTGCAGAAGGTATGTTTTGAGGGCGTCATACGCTATTGGCGTGTCTCCTTGTTCACAAAGCCAGTCGGATATTTCCGGGAAGGTGTCCTCGGGTATCGCCGCGAGAACATAATCTGCTTTGGTGGTTGAGCGAGTCACGCCGTTGATGCAAAACTGGACTTCTGCGCGCTGAAACCAAGTAAATGCTTCTCCCCTGGCGAACAGTGAAAGTTTCAATGGGGCGGCCGCAACGCCAACTGCTGTAGTAGAGTCCGCCATAGTACTAACGATGGAGGGGCGAGGGAGGTGGGGGTGGAAGGCAGTGGGAGCGAGTCGACTTCTGGGGTCACCAATGTGACGGAGCCGAGAGAGGGTTGTGAACTCAAAGGCAGGAAGCAATCGACTGAGTTATATTATTGTAGAACACTCTCCTTATATACAAAACCTCAAGGCAACAGGACATAACAAGTTCACAAGACTGACAATATTACAGAGGAAAAACCAGACATGAATTTTCATGTTCGTATTAATGTGAGGGAAGAGCGAAGATACAAGCATAATATATACAAAAGGAATTATGTACAATTGTGTGAAACACGGTTGGTACACTATGATAACTTCGACAATCCCATTTAAAAAAAGAAAAGAATTATATTGCTGATTTTCCCATGTTTGAAAAATTAAACGGATCTCCACTAACATATTTATTATTAATAATCACACACACAAATATACCCATGTGTCTATACACAGACACACACACAAACAATATATATATATATATATATATATATATATATATATATATATATATATATATATATATATATATATATATATATATATATATGTATGTATGTATGTATGTATATTTATATATACTCTATATATATATATATATATATATATATATATATATATATATATATATATATACTGTCTATATATAAATATAAATATATATATATATATACATACACATATATATAGATATATATTTGAAGGTATATATATATATATATATATATATATATATATATATATATATATATATATATATCCCTTTCTTAGTGGGGTTACCTTATCGTGTTAAAAGGGTTTGCATATCAGCATGATCAACAAAGCTATACTAGTCAGGGCCACCCATCTACGTTAGTTTTCTGTGAAAGATCAGACGAAAATATCCCACCATCACCAATCCGCACTGGCCAGCGTGGTGATGAAAACTGGCCAAAGCCCAGACATGAGTTGACATATCTAAGGGCTTTGTCCTGCAGTGGACTAGAAATGCCGGATTTTTTTTTATGTATATATATATATATATATATATATATATATATATATATATATATATATATATATTTAAAATATAAGTTTTAATAGATACATGTAAAATCAAAGAAATAATTTTCAAGCAAAAAGCAAATTGGGTGCCGTCGAAAAAATGTTTTAAGATATATTTTTTCATACTTTTCAACTTTCGAAATCGTGACAAAACTTAGTCGGTATTTTCTTACTTGCCTAATACTCTTGGCTGATAATATTCATGATGTTACGAAAGGGACTTAGCATTTCTAACTAAAGATAATAAAATAAGGAAGAGTTAGACTGATTTATGTGTAACAATAATCATTAAAGGCGTAAGAAACAGGCAGTAATAATTAATCAATTAACAAAATAAGTACATTAGGTAACTACATAAAATTTGTGTACTTTATAGTATACATGAAATCTAAAATGTACTTCACGTTCATCCTTCCAGAAACTCCCTATGACACGAATATCCATAAACTGAAGTTTATTACTGTATTAACAGAACGGTACCAACGGCGTGATTGAAATAGAGCGCTCTGGATTCTAATCTTAGAAATGTATTTGGATTGCCATGAGTTTCCTTTGGTGTATAGACTGAAGGTTCATCCTGGTTTGCAACGTGAAATGGTATAAGGTGAAGCTTGGCCGCTTTGCACTGCTAGTCGATACCATATGAAAGCTATTGCCCTCCAGTGGAAGAAAAAGTTAAAATTTATATTTTTTGATTGGCACTTATTTAATGTAATTTAGAGATGAATATAGATAAATGTAGAAATTAATAAATAAGAAAATAAATATAATTTAAAAATTAATATAGATAAATAGAGAGAAAAAGTAAATACGCAAAAAAAATTATATAATTTAGACATAGATATATAGAGTAGAGAGATAAAGAAATAAATAAACAAGAAAAAAATGTAATTTAAACGTGAATGTAGTTAAATAGATAGATATATGGATAGATAGATATAGAAATAAATAAACAAAAAAATAAGTGTAATTTAAGAAGGAATGTAGATTGATAGATATAGATTTCTAGCAATGTTTCGTTGATAATTCAAACCACTGTTTAGCAAAGGTTTTTCTTTTCATTTTCTCACGGATTTTATGTTGAGCAGTGCACACTATTCAAGCAATTGAAAGTCCTGTGCTGTCTGCAATTATCATAATTATTTACTTCAACAAAAGTTTCATCTACGCTTTTTAAATTTTAGACATGTTTAAAATTATTAGAATTTCATATACAAAGCAGACTAAATATCAGTTTAGTGAGATCGGTGTTACTCTATGGACATGAGGTGTGACAATGAAACAATCTCCAGTAGATTTAGTAGATTCGAGAATAAAACCCTCAGAAGGATATCAGGAGTCAAATGGCAAGACAGGATTAGAGATGAAACTATAAAAGAGATTATTCGAGTACCATAAGTGGATGAGATCATGATGAAGGGTAGATGGAGATGGTTTGGGCATGCTCTTCGCACTCCCCAAGAGAGATTAGTTCACTAAACGTGCAGCTGGGCTCCACAAGGCACTAGAAGAATTAGAAGACCCAGGCCTACATGACTTAGGACTATAAAGCGCGAAGTAGGAGGTGATGAATGGAGAAGTATTGAATTTAAAGCTCTAGACAGAGACGACTGGCGAAATCTAACCGAGGCCCTTTGCGTCAATAGGCGTAGGAGGAGATTATGATGTTCATCATCATCTCCTACTACGCCTATTAACGCTTGTTGTTCTTGCTGTTTCTCAACATAATTTTACAGATTATAATTCACCAAATTCCATAGTTTTTTCATATTATTCATAAATTGAAAAAACAGAAAAATCTTCAAATAACTTAATTTTAATAAAGAAGCTTCAAATCATAACACTACAGAGTATTTGTTACCATCATTTCATTATTAGAATGTTTCAAGTATTTGTAAACAAGCTTTTTTTTTTTTTTAAATATATGTTTTGATTCATGATATACCAAACTTACTTGTTTTCTAAGAAATGTGAAGGGAAAAATTCAATTCCTTGATTAATGTCTTCATACAAAAACTTTAGAAGCATATCATCTTCCAATCAATTAACAATAAACATTAATTACTAAATAACGCTTTGTCTATTATGTGACCTATCTGCCATCCTCTCCAGTGTGGAAGATCCTGCAAAATAAGGCAAAACTCCTCTAATCTTCCACAATTTATGACCACGGCTTCACTATGACACACTTACGACAACTTCCACATTTCTCCTAATATTCATAATTCATCTTGTTACAGAGAGAAGCGGAGAGTCTCATTCGTTTTCCGCTAATGTGACTCTTGCATAGTTATATGACTTCCCAAAGGGGAAGGAAATAAAGAGATATAAATCATGAGTTATTATTTCTGGTTCTGTATTTTACGAGGACTTGGTTGATTTTCTGCTCGCTGCTATGAAAAAAAGAAAAAAATTGACGGAAGGAATAAGACGACTTAATCTTTATTTCTTAAAATCTCAAAAGATATTAGTACATTTTGTTGGAGATGACCAAGAAAAAGTGAACTTCATGATAAGAGGTTCGGCTATTAGATATTTGGTTCATTTGTAGTGAAGGTTTAATATAATATATACACACATACATACATATATATATGTATATATATATATATATATATATATATATATATATATATATATATATATACTGTATATATATATATATATATATATATATATATATATATATATATATATATATATATATATATATATATATATATATAAACATAATATACCTATATAATTGAATATACATATACACATATACAGCGTATATACAGTATATATATATATATATATATATATATATATATATATATATATATATATATATATATGTATATATACACATATATATATAGTGTGTGTGTTTGCGCGCTCGCGTGCGTGTTTATCTGGGTATGTGAGTTTTCTTATTGATATCTAGGATTTTAAAAAGGAGAATAAAAGGCAAATCTCATTGCAAAAGTATCAAAACATGTAATTCTTTTTATTAAAATCATAGGTTTGATAAAAATTCTACAGAGAGAGAGAGAGAGAGAGAGAGAGAGAGAGAGAGAGAGAGAGAGAGAGAGAGAGAGAGAGAGAGAGTAAATCCCCCATATTTGCCGTGACCTCTGTTGACCTTCACAAACAAAATCATTTTGTGTTGCAACTTGTGAGATATGCACTTGCAATGTATATATATATATATATATATATATATATATATATATATATATATATATATATATATATATATATATATATATATATATCCAAATAAGCCATATATATTTTTGATATATTAATGTCTGGATTCTCTTAACAACCTCGGGATCACAGACCCAGGCGAAATCTCACAAAGACAAGAGCTTGGCTCCGGCCGGGAATCGAACCCTGGTCGGCAAGCTTATATAGACAGTGACTAACCCACTTGTTCGTGGCCAAGTGGGTTAGTCACTGTCTATATAAGCTTGCCGACCAGGGTTCGATTCCCGGCCGGAGCCAAGCTCTTGTCTTTGTGAGATTTCACCTGGGTCTGTGATCCCGAGGTTCTTAAGAGAATCCAGACATTAATATATCAAAAATATATATGGCTTATTTGAATATGAAAAACTCGTAAAAATGTGCAAAATTTATCATATATATATATATATATATATATATATATATATATATATATATATATATATATATAATTTTGACACGATCCATCGCTGCTAGACAGGCAATACCAAAATATAATTTTCATTATAATTTATTCGTATGTTAGGCGGAAGTCCCTTTATAGAAGGTTACTCGACTTTTTCGATTTATTTCTCCAAAAAAATCATCCTTCAAATAGATAATGAGTTAACATATTGTATAGTATTTTAAGTTCATAATGTACTTTATATAGGAAATCTAAAAATCAAGAGAGCAGTTTAGAAAGGGTAACTTATTACAAGAATGTCCCAGTTGTCTATCATTTAGTAGGGGCACTAAAAATTTAGCTATACACTGTTAGAAAAAAAAACCCGTAATTTTTTATCGGAAATTCTCCGCAAAAATATACTGTTCTTCACCGTATTTCAGTAAAATAAAGGCGACCGTAATTTTACTCTACTTTGTTATCATTTTTTGCGGGTTGGTGACCATAATATCACTCCTTTACATCAATATATCTGTTTTTAAAACGGTAAAAATCCTGGAATAAATGTTGCCAGATAATTACCGTTTTTCAATGCAAAACTTTAACAGATTACCAAAATTAGGGAGTTATAGGCAGCCAGTAGGGGTCGTAATGGTGTCAACTATGTGAATTTCAACTTTGTGAATGTTAACTGTGAACTATGGATAAACCATATAAAACGCTGAAGGGTGAACGGATGAACGGCTAGGAAATTGAACCCAAAAATAATTTTCATATTCTTATTTAGTCATTATTCGATATTTTCTCATGAATATCATAAATGACTAATTTTACTCACATGAATTTGTTCATTTATTTCTCTGATAGTTTGTCAAATGAGGTGTCTATATTGCTAAACTAATGTATTTATTTCAGTTTTTGGGTAGAAGGATTTTTCACTATTCATTAGTTATTAATATGATAATTACCCCTCTCTCTCTCTCTCTCTCTCTCTCTCTCTCTCTCTCTCTCTCTCTCTCTCTCTCTCTCTCTCTCTCTCTCTCTTATTTACATGTATAATATATATATATATATATATATATATATATATATATATATATATATATATATATATATATATATATATATATATATATATATAAACATCATACTGCATTTCGCGTTTCACCAAATGAAAGTTGAATATTACAAACTTCTCAAAACTAAACCTTTGGAAAGAATTTGGTAACAAATTCATGAATAAGTGTTTTTTGTTCATTATATCGTGAACAGCTTCTATGGTTGAGATTGTTAATCAAAGAGGTATATGAATTTAGGAATAAGGTGATAATACAAAAATCCAGGCAGATAAATAGAAAAGTATATGGCAGAGAAAGTGATGCAATATATATATATATATATATATATATATATATATATATATATATATATATATATATATATATATACATATATATATATATATATATATATATATACATATATATATATATATATATATATATATATATATATATATATATATATTGCATCACTTTCTCTGCCAACACTAAATTTATGATTATATTTTTAAAAAAAGTTATAAATTTTCGAAAAAGAATTTACATGGAACAATGTATTCTTTGGAGTTGTCATGACTTGGATATATATACATATACAGTATATATATATATATATATATATATATATATATATATATATATATATATATATATATATACAGTTTATATATATATGTATATATATATATATATATATATATATATATATATATAGATGCATATATATAATAGGATAGAATATAGTTCGATATTGTAATTGATAGTCTCTCTCTCTCTCTCTCTCTCTCTCTCTCTCTCTCTCTCTCTCTCTCTCTCTCTCTCTCTCTCTATATATATATATATATATTTATATATATATATATATATATATATATATATATATATATATATATATATATATATATATATATATCTATATATATATATATATATATATATATATATACATATATATACATATATATATATGTACTTATGTATATATATATATACATATATATATATATATATATATATATATATATATATATATATATACATATATACATATATATATATATATATATATATATATATATATATATATATATACATATATAGGTGTACTTATATATATATATATATATATATATATATATATATATATATATGTATATATATGTACATATATATATATATATATATATATATATATATATGTATATATATATATATATATATATATATATATTCATATATACATATATATATATATATATATATATATATATATATATATATATATATATACATACATACATACATACATACATATAAAACTTTAAAAGAGTACTTATTTTCCTGCTGTGTTGTGGTATCGAATTACCTGTTTTTAAAAAGGCAAAAAAATCATTAGAATTATGGGTATTATCTGATGCTTTGATAAAAACCATATTTTTAATATCTCACTTTTGCATCCACAAATGGTGACACTTCCCAATTAAATATAATAAGAATATCATTAAGTATCGCTAGGTCGAATATAACATAATCAGAGAGCAGAAATATTATCAAATATAAACTCTTTAAGAGGCTTATATATGTTGAAAGGTTAAATGCTCATTAAGTGTATATTCATAAAATGCATTTGATTAATATTACAACGCTATGGATTAAATGGATTTTCGTAGGATTAAATGGAGTAAATCCCTTTCAAGGCTGACGGATTAAAGATTACTGAGGTAATCACTAATATCAATCTTTAAAATAATATCTATTTTTTTCCTATTCGATATATATGGTTACTATAAGGGAAAATAGATGATATGGTTAAGACATTAAAATAAAAAAAAAAAATGATATGGAGGGAAATGTTACAAAACTAGAGGCGCTGCAGAAATAAATTTTAAAACACAGATTCAGAATGCTATATTTAACTCATAAAGTATGTATTGTATCATGCAATGATAATCAAACAAATGTAATCTATCAGCTATGAATATATTACATTAAAACAGATATCATTTTATTGGCAATAGGATATTAGCTGACATAGAGTATGCTGATGATGCTATCCTTATTACCAGAACACCACATGACTTGCAATGCTTGCTTACCAAAATGTTTGAAATATCCTAGAAGGTTGGGCTCAAGATAAATAGAAAAAAGACCGAGATGATGAAAATAGAATATGTAATTGAAGATTAAATAGCACTGGAAGGAGAAAGGAATAATAAGGTAGAATCATTTAAATATTTGGAAACTATGATCTTTAATATAAGATCTTTAGAATTGGAATTTAATGGAAAATTCGAAAAAGAAAATCAGACAATGGCAAGTTTAAGTAAAATTTGGAAATAAAATCGCCTGAAATTACATATAAAAATCAGGCTATTTATCAGCTTAGTGAGGTCTATGTTACTATATGGACATGAATCTTGGTATGACAATGAAACAATATCCATCAGATTTTGTAGATTTCATAACAAAGTCTTCAGAAGAATATTGGGAGTGTAATTTTAGGATAGAATTAGAAATAAAACTATAGGAGAGATTACTTGAGTGCCATATGTGGATGTCATATTGAGAAGATGGAGATGGTTTGGTCTTCCTCTTCGCACACCCCGAGGGAGATTAGTTCACCAAACATATATTTGGGCTCCAGAAGGCACTAGACTAGAAGAGTTGGAAGACCCACGCCTACATGGCTGAAGAATATAAAGCATAAAGTAAGAGATGATGAGTGGAGAAGTGTTGATTTAAAAGCTCAAGATTGAGATGACTGACGAAATCTAAACGAGGTCCTTTGCGTAGGAGATGATGATGATAATGATATATATATATATATATATATATATATATATATATATATTATATATATATATATATATATATATATATATATATATATATATATATATATATATATATATATATATATATATATATATATATATATATATATATAGTGGACCTACTCAATCTAAACACATTTCGGTTTGTGTTTACATTCCAAACGAAGTTGAAAAGCCACGTGACGTATTTTCAAACAAGCCCTAATATATATCCAACAATAATTCGTGAAAGGCACTCAAGTTTTTGACAATATGACAGGTTTAAAGAGTAACCTGCAATCTGAAGTGACTTCCTGTCAGGATATCACGAGGGAACAGGAAATATCCTTAAACTCGGACGTCATCGTTGCGTGAGCACGCGATTTTGGCACCGAAAGGAGATGGCATCGCCTGAATGAAAGGAAATTGTCTAGCAGAATTTATATCCGACAAAGATCTTATGATTTTGTGATACTCCATGGGAATGGGGGGAGTTGTGGGGGTGAGGGGGGGGGGGGTGATTTAGGTGTGCATAAATATAGCATATTCTTAGTGGAACAGAATGCTATGTCGGAGAATTATGTCCCAAGAAAAGATTTTGAATATTAGAAGTAAGAATTAAACTATAGCTTATTCTTTAAGATATTTTACATCGTTTTATTATTACTTCTTATATATAGTCTATTTGTTTCCTTATTTCCTTTCCTCAATTAACTATTTTTCCCTGGTGGAGCCCTTAGGCTTGTAGCAACCTGCTTTTCAAACTGGGGTTGTAGCTTAGATGATGATAATAATAATAATAATAATAATAATAATAATAATAATAATAATAATAATAATAATAATAATAATAATAATAATAATAATAATAATAATAATGACAACTTACAGAAAAATTTATAAAAGTTAAAGGTAAATTTTAATTCACTCTACGATTTTCTTATTAAAATGAGTAGATTATCATGATAGAAATAAGTAATTTTTCGTACCGTTTTAAATTCTCAAAATGTAAAGAAAAGTCAAGATTCAGGGTTAAACCATGAGTTACTTAGCTTTTGATAACATTATGTTGCAATCATATACCGGGAAATCATATCTCTATATAAAGAATTCCTCTGAAAATTTCAGTAGAGCACCTCAACTAATTATTGTTTTCCTGATTATCTCCTAAGATTCCTAGCTCATCAATTTAACTTCTAATCGTTATAAAATACCTGAGCAACAATTTTGATTCAAAATTCATATCCTCTTCCTATTTTTTATCAGCATCACATTTTTTTTATATCTCACTCTGTTTCTTGATTTTATGATTCTGAACATCTTGAGATTAGCCAAAACTCAACACCAGAATACTTCTCTTCTTCTTCTTCTTCTTCTTCTTCTTCTTCTTCCCCCATAGTATCTTGAGATTATCAAAAACTCAACACCAGAATAC
>NC_090738.1:89059611-89067809 GCF_036898095.1 Palaemon carinicauda
CGCAAGGGTGCCCTTTTAGCTCGGAAAAGTTTCCTGAACGCTGATTGATTGAACATGATAATTCTATCTAATCAGCGATCAGTAAACTTTTCCGGACTAAAATGGCACCGCTGCGAGTCGGTGCAAATGCGTCTCATCAAAAAATATTGAGTATAGTTACTCAATATAAAATGACGAATCAATCGTCACACTGTGAATGAATTTTAATGGATTAGAAATCTTAGAAACAAATCGGTAAAATAACAAGTTTACAGAAAAAAAAGATGGTTTTAAATGGATGATTAGCTGCAAAAAAATAAAAAGAAATCTGAACATACCACACGGTTGCTCCTTTATGTATACATTTTACTAAAATACCATAATACATTATCTTTATATATTGGTTATTGATATTTTTATTTATTTTCATCTTCATTCTATGCTGTCTTCATTTGTTGCCTTGCTTTTTTTATTAAACAGAAGTTTGATTTTGGTGTTACTATCCAGACTTATTTGAATAATAATAATAATATTATTATTAATAATAATAATAATAATAATAATAATAATAATAATAATAATAATAATAGTAGTAGTAGTAGTAGTAACAAGGACAAGGATAAGGCTGATAATAATAATGATGAACATTACAATAATAATGATAAGGGATTGTTTCATTGTCATACCATGACTCATGTCCATATAGAAACACCGATCTCACTACCTGATATATAGTAATAACAATAACAAAATTCATAAATCATTTTAACGAGAGATACTCAAAAGGGAACAGCAGATGCAGTGCCTATGCGGGTAAATGATAAATGCTGACAGAAGCCCTACATAAATATAAATTCTCTCCCAGAGACTCATTATTTTCCCCCAGACAATGAAATACTATTATGAGTCCCATCTGGCTCAAGTACATGGAAATGCTTTTGTTGTAATTTGGGGAATTCATAGTGACCAATAGTCATTTTGAATACACCATTTTGAGTTCTCTCTCTCTCTCTCTCTCTCTCTCTCTCTCTCTCTCTCTCTCTCTCTCTCTCTCTCTCTCTCTCTCTCTCTCTTCTTTTGGTTACCTCATTTTCCAATCTAGTCTACGACTAATAGCCACTTTGAATACACTATTTGCTCTCTCTCTCTCTCTCTCTCTCTCTCTCTCTCTCTCTCTCTCTCTCTCTCTCTCTCTCTCTCCCTTCTTTTGGTTACCTAATTTTCCTATATAGTCTACGACTAATAGCCCCTTTGAATACACCATTTGCCTCTCTCTCTCTCTCTCTCTCTCTCTCTCTCTCTCTCTCTCTTCTTTGGGTTACCTCATTTTCCTATCTAGTTTATGACTAATAGTCCCTTTGAATACACCATTTGCCTCTCTCTCTCTCTCTCTCTCTCTCTCTCTCTCTCTCTCTCTCTCTCTCTCTCTCTCTCTCTCTCTTCTTTGGGTTACCTCATTTTCCTATCTAGTGTGTGACTAATAGCCCCTTTGAATACACCATTTGCTCTCTCTCTCTCTCTCTCTCTCTCTCTCTCTCTCTCTCTCTCTCTCTCTCTCTCTCTCTCTCTCTCTTTCTCTCTCTCTCTCTCTCTTCTTTGGGTTACCTCATTTTCCTATCTAGTGTGTGACTAATAGCCCCTTTGAATACACCATTTGCCTCTCTCTCTCTCTCTCTCTCTCTCTCTCTCTCTCTCTCTCTCTCTCTCTCTCTCTCCTTTTGGTTACCTCGTTTTGTTATTCAGCCTATCCTTAGGTCATCGAAGAAGTGGGTGTTTAACCACTAAGTAATGGTGGGATTATTTTTGAATTTATGACTGAAAGAGTTCGTAGAATAGAAGCAGGAGAGCCTATGTCATTTGATCTAAACTGCTAAATTAAGAACTATATATAGCATTCAATTTATTAAAATAATTTTCATACCTTACAAAATTGGAATTCCTTCGTCATGTCATTAAGTTTTTGTATTTATATTCATTTCATTGTTTTATCTCTTATATAATTAATATCAATCTCTCATTATTAGGTTTACTCCTAGAATATACATATATATAACTAGTACTAATATTTAAAGTGAATAAAATTTACTTCACTGACATGTTTTGACAGATAAACAAAAATATCTGATATAATTCTCTTATTATTAATGATAAAATACATAAATATACAACCGTTACGAATAATTATATTGAATCAAAATTACTTCATTGATATGTTTTGACAGATAAAAAAAAATGAACGAGAGAAGTTAGTTGAAATTATTATTACTCGAAAACTACAATGCTTGTTGGTTGTTGCCAAATGTTTGAATATATTTGAATAAAAATGAGCCGCATAACATGAATTGTGTTTTCTACTCATAAATAATTAAAATAATAAGCATGCTCTGAAAATAACAACAATGCCAGTGTCCCTTATTATAAAGTATGAGGTTAATATTAAAATAATAATAATAAATATTATCATTATTATCATTATCATTCCCACACTTACACAAAATAATATTAATACTCATGATAATGAATATAAGAATATATTTTATTATTATTATTATTATTATTATTATTATTATTATTATTATTATTATTATTATTATTATTATTATTAAACATCTCTGTGTTCATAATCATGTTCCTGGGTAAAAGAAAGTAAAACAATAAAGAGCAAGCTGTACATAAATATTGTAAACAAATAAAATTCTAAGTTAGAATGGGAAACGGCATAATTAGGCAATCTTCAAAGGAAAACTAGAAATTTCTTGATTAAGTTGTGGCATTTTAGATTTTATAAAAATTGACTCTGCTATTCTTATTTCATTTTCTTATGAACCTCTGTATATTATTGAAAAGTTGTCCAAAGAGAACGAACACTTACAATCCCTTTCGCAATAGTCTCGTATGCTGGACTGTAAAGGTTTGGACAAGGCTCTGCCAGTTCGGCTGCTAATTCCCTTGTGATCTTGGTAGCGAGAAAAAATGCATTTTTTCTTGGAGCCATAAGATTAGGAATGAATCCATTAAGCCGAAAAATTGATACACACTTATATTTCTACATGTTTAAAGGTAGCTCATACGTGGCAGAGCAAGGGACAGAACAATGTCCTAGAGGCTGACTATATACACATATGATCTGTGCCCAAGCCCTTCTCCATCAAGGTGGGACCAGGGAGGGCCAGGCAATGGCTGATGAGGAATCAGCAAGTAGACTTATAGGCTCTCCAAAACTCCCCATCCTTAGCTCACAAGGTTGGTGTGGTTGCAGGCACTAATAGAAACTATCGAGTTTTGAACTTTTATCCAGCAGAATGCTAGGCAGGGGCATTTCCTATAGGCCACCAGGAAACGTAGAAATATAGCAAGATAGATAGAGTTATAGATAGATAATTCGACTGATCGATAGACGAATATATTTCTTTCAGACTCAAATACGCATACAGCTCAATGCCTCTTTGTCTCCAGATTGATGTATAGACAGACATACATAAACAAGAAGACTCATGGACATACAGCTAAATAGATAGATAAATAGATAGATATAAAGAAGAACAGATAAAGAGACAAACCAACCGATATTTTTCTTTCACATACAAATGAGCATAAGATTAAACAAACACATTCAATATATATGTGTATGTGTATGTGTGTGTGTGTGAGTGTGTGTGTGTGTGTGGATGAGATCATGGTGAGTGGGAGATGGAGATTGTTTGGGTATGCTCTCGCACTCCCCAAGAGAGATTACTTCACCAAACTTTCAACAGGGCTTCACAAGGCACTGGAAGAGTTGGAAAATCCAGATCAACAATGCTGAGGACTATGAAGTGTGAAGTAAGAGATGATGAATGGAGAATTATTGATTTAAAAGCTCAAGATAGATAGAGAAGACTGGCGAAATGTAACCGAGGCCCTTGCGTCAATAGACGCAAGATGAGATGATGGTGATGATGATGATGATTTTACATATATATATATATATATATATATATATATATATATATATATATATATATATATATATATATATATATATATGTGTGTGTGTGTGTGTGTGTGTGTGTGTGTGTGTGCGTGTGTGTGCTTAGAAAGCTAGGTAAATAGATTATGTTCGTAGTAACAAGGAACTTATCTCTGAATTCAAATCGAGGATTGGGTGATGAATATAATCTTTGTCATACCATACTGTGTTTATATCAGTTTAAATATTGACTTCATTGTAGGCCAAAAAATCAATTGTAGTGAGTCATAGCTACATGAGAACAACAATAATTTATCCTTACTGATATGTAAATTATAATGATGATAATTGTAAACGTCCTTGGGAAGACAATCTTTTATGAGAACATTATTTTTCTTAATGAACGGTATACATTTCTTTGACCAATGGAGACAAATTATGTTATATAATACTTCAATTGATGTTTGCTCATCAAAGGCAACTCGGTAATTATACATGATTTGGCCAATTGAGTTTATCTATGAAGAATGAAATACAAATACCTTCATCTAAACTCAATTTGCAGCAATCGACGTTCAATGTCAGAAGTGAAATTGAAATGAAATCTTGAATTCATTTAACAGTATTGGTAAAAAAGATGGAAATAGATAGAAGCATTTGCAAATTTTATTACATTTATCTTTAATTGTTTTATTGGTTAGTAAGTTAAAGTAATTGCTTTTCGTATATTTTCTTTTTGCTAAAACATGTTTATACGTTAACGGGAGAAAACTTGTGTATCACACACTCTTACAGTGCTAAAAGGTTAAAAAAAAGAGCTATGCTATAAGTAATTCCTTGCATAGTCATCCTAACATTTTCGGATATTAAAAGAGTTTATTACTCTTACGGAGTAATTCAATATTATGATATACGTATTACAAAAAAAAAGAAAAAAAAAAGGAAAAAACTATGCTCTAAGCAAATCATTGCATGGTAACCTTATATTTTCAGATATTAAAAGTTTATTAACTTGAAATATGCTTTTTTCCTGTTTTATAAAGTTTAACTGATTTTCCTCTCTTAAGTAAAATAAAAGTTAAATGTTACACTTGTCTTCAAGCTTAATTGTAAAATTCATACTTCTTTTTTCTGATTGTTTTCAATATTATTATTATTATTATTATTATTATTATTATTATTATTATTATTATTATTACTATTATTTCTATTATTATTATTATTATTATTATTATTATTATTATCGATATTATTATTATTATTATTATTATTATTATTATTATTATTATTATTATTATTATTATTATCACGACTCCTACTTCCATAATTTCATAGCAAGATTACGAAAAAGCTCAAATTTGCAGGTTCTAAGAAATATCATCAAATAGCATTTACATCAGAGGATTGTGTTATTCTATAAAAGATAGACTGCTTAAGCCTTAAGGTAAGGATGGACACCTTTACCACTATCTCATTACCGTTCTAAATATATAAAGGGGATAAAAAATAATTTATTTATAGTCAAAGCAAACCTATGATATCACCTCGAACAATAATACAAAATTTTTATAAAATTATGTTCTGAGTCATATCAATACACTGACTTTTAAATGCTATGCATTAAAACGCGTAAGAGAGAGAGAGAGAGAGAGAGAGAGAGAGAGAGAGAGAGAGAGAGAGAGAGAGAGAGAGAGATGATAATAATAATAATAATAATAACAATAATAATAATAATAATAATAATAATAATAATATTAAAAATAGTATGAAGCATCAATTAAAAGATATGTATTTCAAAACTAAGGAAAGGAATAATAAGATGCCTGAAAAAAAACTTTAGTTACGTAATCTTAAGAAATATTGATTGTACAGCATAAAAATATAGTTAAAAAACACTCAGATCGCCATAATAATCGCGTTAAGAGTATTGATAAAAATATATAAAGTTAAAACTTTAAAAACAGTTTGCACCCAAACACAAGGGAACCAAATCTATCATAATGCAGAACAGGTATGCAAGACTCAAATGAATAATATATGCGAGAGAACGAGGGGTCGTTAGGGGAACAAATACATTACTTCCTTATGCATTCATCGAATTTGATAAAAAATAAATAAATTTGAAAAGAAATAACTTTTTATGGCCTGAAATAATGTTTTATTTCAAAAGAAAATAAATAAATTCTCTGTTTTATATATACATCTAAAGGGAGTGAAATAATTCTCTACACAGGCAATATAAAACACTTGGCTTATATCATCTTGCTTTTCCAAATAGGATTATAGCATAGCACGTATTAATAATAATAATAATAATAATAATAATAATAATAATAATAATAATAATAATAATAATAATAATAATAATAATCTCTCTTATTACTAAACTGGAACGGGCACTCGGTAAAGCGCATACCTTTGCCTTTACAATGTTTTATATAAAAAGATCGACAATTGAATTATGGACATTTTGGCACTAATTTCATGCCCATCAGATAATAATTGATCACGATAGAGCGAAAAGACATGTTTTACCTTTTCATGACATTGACCTTGACATTTGACGCATTCACTCCCAAAATCTAATCAAATTGTCCTTGAATCATGGCCAATCATCCAACATAATTTCATGAGATACACTAAAACATAGACAGACATAAAACAAATATACGACTATCTAAACATAACCCTCGCAAGGAAATTGGCCTAAGATAAATTAAGCTAATAATAAATGAGCTATTTTTAATGAAAATTATTTTTTTATTTACAGATAGTTCTGTTGTGTCTTTGTGCATGAATCACGAACATATGAAAAATAGAGACAATATATTCTGTATTAACGTCAAAGAATACTGTTATATGCATAAATATTCCTGAAAAAAAATATATAACTCATATCATGGTCAATGCATATCACATTACATATTTTTGCAGGAATGTTTTGCCTCGGTTTTTTTTTTTGCGAATTTTATATTATCTATCGTGAGTAAAAACGACGGATATAAAACTTAAACGATACTTTTATCCCTTGGATTTTTGAAAAGCGATTCACAATGTATTTTTTTTTTATTTTGTAATAATGATAAAAAATTCCCCTCGGTAAAAAATTCAGGCATTAAATGTTTTAGCATATGATAGCCCCCCCTTCTCTCTCTCTCTCTCTCTCTCTCTCTCTCTCTCTCTTCTCCTCTCTCTCCTCTCTCTCTCTCTCCTCCCTCTCTCTCTCTCTCTCTCTCAAATAGAAACTAAAACATTGGCCATCATCTAATCTCCAAAACCGACGAGAGAAGAAAGGCCATGGAAAATATTCCCAATTATTCACTAACTTGACCTTAACAATTAATCATTTTGCTGTTGTTGGTTGACTATTGATGGTCACAGGAGTTAATTTTCCAACCTAATTTGGTTTTCATATAACTATGCAATGCATTTTTGTAAAACAATATTACAGAAAAAAATATATAGAAAAATAAATATTATCAGTCAGTCTTCTGCAAAATTATAGGCTGAATATAGCTTTCACCTCCGTGAAACTCTTAATACTATCATGCATAGGGTGTTATTTCTCTCTCTCTCTCTCTCTCTCTCTCTCTCTCCTCTCTCTCTCTCACTCTCTCTCTCTCCTCTCTCTCTCTCTCTCTCTCGTTTGTAAAAGGAATAAGCAGTTATCTTTATCCTATTTATTATATTCTAATGTTTTAATATTCATGTTATGATAAAAACAAACTTACAAAAATATCTTGTAAAAATGGCACAAGATATTTCGACGGATCACCTTTAATATATGGGATGGAAAGATCATATCATACCCATAAAAGACCGACACATAAACATAGGCAATCTTGGTATGATTATATCAATGGAGGTACCTTAACATTGTGAAAGGGGTTGCGTATTGCCATGATCAGCAAAGCTGTACTAGTCAGGGATACCCATACCAGGTCGGGTTTGCTGTGAGCGATCAGAAGAAAGTCTCCCATCATCACTAATCCGCACTGGCCCAGCGTGATTATGAAAACGCACACAAACCACAGACGTGAATAAAGACATGTCTGAGGTCATGTCTTGTGTTGTTGTTGTTGTTGTTGTTAATAATAAGTATGTTTAATATGTAAGATCTTTATTTATAACCTTTTAACCTTAAAATTATATATCATAGTATATTCATTTGCACATAAACACAAATCCCTCAAAACGATACATAGCAAGGTTTTAAGTCAGCTGAATTGATTTTAAATTCCAATACAATTATATCTTGCAATTCAATCAT
>NC_090738.1:89080809-89093309 GCF_036898095.1 Palaemon carinicauda
TCTCTCTCTCACGCGCAAAATATTTCACACTGGCATATGCACTAAAAGAATGCCGAATTTTTTTCAACATTTTTTCTTATTTGAGTGTATAGCTTCTACTTCCAAAAAAGCTTTGACGTTCATTCAAAATCAAACCTTTTTTGAGTCCGTCCTTTGTCCCATGTAAGCATGGAAGTGCGATGCTATATTGCATTTCGGAACATCTGCTAATGCCAGCTTTGTTCCTTTCTCTTTTCATATACTTTTCCTGAAATGTAAAAAAAAAAAATCTTTTCAAATTCACAATTTTGGTATTTGTTTTTCTGGTAAAAGTAACTGAAACGTAAACATTTTTTTTTTTTTAATTTGGAATTAAAATGCAAATTTCACCTAAAATCAAAAGAATTTAGAACGACAAAGACATAATAAGCAATATATTAATGTTTTCCATTCCTTCAGTATGGGAGACCGCTTCTGGGTAAGGAAATAATTACAAGGCTAAGGAAATTCGAAAGACTGAAGATAAAAGAATGATATATTGAAATACTCTACCTCTGTACCATGGTCTTTTCACTACCTTGGGTTAGATTTCTCTTGCTTGAGGGTACACTCGGGCAAACTATTCTATCTTATTTATCATCCTCTTTCTTGTTAAAGTTTTTGTAATTTATATAAGAAATATGTATTTTGGCGTTATTGCTGTTTTTAAACTATTTTGTTTTTCCTTGTTTCCTTTCCTCACCGGGCTATTTTCCCTATTGGAGCCCCTGAGCTTATAGCATACTGCTTTTCCAACTATGGTTTTAGCTTAGCAAGTAATAATAATAATAATAATAATAATAATAATAATAATACTGACTGGCCATTGCCTGGCAATCTATTGGACGGGCGTCAAAGACCGCTCAAGCTGGATAGTTTCTGGTAGTGACTGCAACCTCACGAAACCTTTTGACATAGAGATTTGGAGTTCTGTTGACCCTATAGGTCTACCTGCAGAGTCATCAACAACCATTGCCTGGCCCTCCCTGGTCATAGCGTGATAGAGAGGTGGCCTGGGCGCTGATCATATATATATATATATATATATAAGGTCAGCCTTCATGATTTTGTCCTGCCCCTTGCCTATGTCATTCATTGTGACCTTTAAACCTTGAAAAATTTGGTACATTAATATGGGCAGTTAACATGATTTTTACTGTACCATAAGATTTTAATGCTAACCGGTATTATAGAGGTTTTCTTGTGTGCTTATTCATACTGTCATCATACATGACCAATATATAATTGTTCCCTCCACAGAAGTACACACTGTACGATATTATTTTGTGAGTTTAAACTAGCTACTATTATGCTTTGCAAAATATGGAAGTGTTTTCTCATAGTTTCTTAAACAACCGACTAATTTTATCCTTCAGTTTTCCATAACTAGTTTCAATAATCAAATAAACTTTAAAACAACTGCAATATGTCAAACTTGCAGTAGAGACGGTCAAAGTAAATTAAAAATAATGAAAAGATACATACGAAAATGGTAAAAGAAGTGTACCAAAGGAAGTGTTCTGTTTGATCCCATTTCTGTACCCATTCGCACCTAAAGTAATTAGTCGTAGGTAATTGTAACGTTTGTATTTAATTGAACAGAGCAATTAAAGTGTGTGGTTGTGTTACGATGGCTCGCAATGATGTTGCAATGGAACGTTACAATTCCAGTTAAGCTTTGAACTCTTTTATAAAGTTGATGGTTTAGTCCGCTTCGGTTTTGGAGTATTTTTATTCACTTTACTCTTTTTCCTGGTGCCATTTTAGTCTTTCATCTTTTAATGTTTTTTTTTACGAGGACACAGAATCCTAAACAGATTTATTCTTTGATAATATTTCAGTTCACCAAGAAAAAGCGAAATATCTACTAAACTTTGATGTTTGATGTAATTATGTTCTTTTGTGTTTCCGCATTCGATGACAATCTAAAACAATAAAATAGATAGTGTTCATTTTATAAGTGTAGATATATATATATATATATATATATATATATATAATCGAGTGAGTAGATCCAAAAATTTATACAAACAGTACTGACATACCAGCACAAACTCGTTTCAGATTCAAAGGAGTTAAGGTCTTGATATAAAATCTCAAGAAAGGCTGAATAGTTTGACTCCATTACTCATAAAGGCAATTATAAGTTACACAGACTTTAATCAAACTTCTAAGCCGAGTTTGAATATATTGCTGAATTATAAAAATAACTGCCAGTGAGAGGAATATACAATATATTCCGAAGCACGTTTCCATGTTACTGATTGTATTAAGTCAGAGTTCTGAATAAAGGTTATCGCAATCAAATACCAATGATCGTACTCGAAATCAAAGATCTATATAACATTGTCTTACTCATTCAAAAAAGTTGTAGATATTGGAGTTTTGAAATTTGTTAACACTTTTCATGCATTCATATCTGGTATATGCTGTGGCTGACATTTTGTAATTCAGATGGAACATCGCGTCCTTGTCTTGCCCAGACTCGAGACAAAAAAGAAATAAAAGAAAGATGAAATAAGTTAGCTCCGCTTTATCATTTATATTCTTCTAATATTTCTTCCCTCTTGGAGTGTGCTAAAAAGGGTGTTAGGTTAACCTATACAGTTTCTTTTGTTTTAAAGAAAAAAATAGGAGATTGTTAAATGCAAAATGGTGCATTATTTCTTTTCTTCAAATTTAATACAGATTTAAGAAATCTTGATTTTTTTTTTATCCGCTATGTTCTGGTTGGAAAGTTCTTTCCTTCCCTACTGATAATGTTCAATCTACCGTCCTTTTTTCAGGTAATTAATAATTTTCTCTCGTGATGGTTCTTCTTCCTTCCCTCGAGAAATATGTAAAAATGTAAAGGTAATCCGATTGTATTGAATAAAGATTAAAAACAAATAAAAGAATATTTTTTCTGCGAGATATAGAAAATTAGTCTCATCGATAGAGCTGTAATATAAATTACATTCGACACGTGTCACTTGGGCGACTGAATGATTAAATAAGTTTACTTCTGTTTATATATATATATATATATATATATATATTTATATATATATATATATATATATATATAAATATTTATATATATATATATATATATATATATTTATTTATTTATTTATATATATATAATATATATATATATATATTATATATTTATATATATATATATATATATATATTATATATATATATGTATATATATATATATATATATAAATATATATATAAATATATATATATATATATATATACATACATATATATATATATATATATGTATGTATATATATATATATATATATATATTTATATATATATTTATGTATATATATATATATATATATTATATATATATATATATACATTTATATATATACATATTCTTACAAAGCTGGTCTAATGTAGAGTAAATATCTTAGTTCATTAGTAATTTTATTTATATTTCACATATTGTTTTCAATAGTGCATTGAAGAAATTATACCTAGCCCATAAAATGAGCTTCTCTCATGTAGATATAAGTATTTTATGTAAATTACGTAAGACTTTTATCATTAATTTCATCGTATTCCTTATTCGAGTCAGTGTATGTGAATTTACGTAATTTTCAAGAATTAACTTTTATTTCCCGCATGTTTGTTATATGTCTTATGAAATCTATTTGAGAATGTTGTAGGAGTCGTGCGAGATATAAAAAGGCTTAGGTAATGTTCTTTTATATTTTATGATGTATTGTCTCATGGTTGAGAGAGAATATTCAGAACATGTGCTTTGAAGATTCTCTCCCATGTGCTTTAGAAACGTCGCGAGGGCTCGGTGAGAGGATGTTATCTTCTTTTATTTTGGGAACAAAAGGTGGGCGGAGCTAGCTGGAAGAGTGGTCTCGTGGGTGTGTTGGTGTGCATCTGAGAGTTGCCTGAAACCCCTCTGATTTGCCTCTTGACATTTTTATCTAGTTGGAAATTCTGACGCCCTCAGGCAAAGGCCACGCTTCCCAAATACTTTGGATCCTTCTGGATAGCAGTTAGATTTCATATAAAAGGTGACCCAAGGTTGGGTTAGAGTTAGATAGAGATAGAGATCGAGATAGAACTGTAACCTGAATATAGCTTCCTTCCTCTCTCCCTCTCTCATGCTAGCAATCCAGTGTATTTTTTAAAGTGTTCAGTACATGTGTGTGTCCTCTCCTAAGTGAATCTGTGCCCCAAAGCAAATCATGTGTCGAAAAGAGACACAGGACTGAAAGGTTATTTTGAATTAATTGTATCAGGGCGAGTGTAGGCATTGTATATCGTTTTCTTGTAAACTACCCTGTAAGAAGTATAGATTTTGTAACGAGATCTGGTTGTCTATTATTCATTAAGTGTCAAACGTGAACATTGTATTATTCAGAACTATTTCAAATTTTTGTATAATTTTTCATTGCATTATTTCTTTGACTAAGGTTTACACATATATAATAGTTCGAGTCAAGTTCTTATACAGTTTTCAGATCGTAACCTTTTTTTCTCAATTTAAGTTTTGTTCAGATTTATATTTGTTTCCAGTGAATTATTTTATTATCGTGTAAATTCTTTCAAAGTGTTATAATTCATATAGGCGTATGGGCCAGGTAGTGAGAAAAGTGAAGAAGAGCGGATTGAGTTCTAGAATGAATTAACTTGGTGTGTAGTAGGAATGGGTAGAAAGAATTATGTAATTGCCATGGGTGACTTAATTGCTAGAGTGGGCGCTGGAGAGGTAGAAGGTGTCATTGGGAAGTATGGCGTACCAAGTGAAAATGATAGTGGCGAGAGACTGGTAGATATGTGTGTTGAGCAAGAGATGGTGATAAGTTCTAGCTTTTACAAAAAGAAAGATAGAAATATGTATACATGGGTAAGAGTGGCAAATGGAAGAGTAGTAGAAAGGGCATTAATGGATTATGTGTTGGTGACTAAAAGAATATTTGGAAGACTGAAAGACGCGCACGTGTTTAGGGGTATAGCTAACTGAATGTCTGATAATTTTTTGGTTGAAGGAAAATTAGTTGTAGGAAAAGAGTGGGGGAATAGAGTAGGTGGATGTAAAAGGGAGCTAGTGAGGGTTGAAGAGCTAATAAAACCGGGGATAAAAAGTAAATATCAGGAAAGGTTGAAAATGGCATATGACGAAGTGGAAGTAAGACAAACTGGTAATTTAGAGGAGTGGAAGTTAGTAAAAGAAAATTATGTTGGGATTGCAAGTGATGTGTGTGGCAAGAAGGTTTTTGGAGGCAGCATGAGGAAGGACAGTGAATGGTGGAATGAAGGAGTGAAGGTAAAAGTGGAAGAGAAAAAGAAGGCTTTTGAAGAATGGGTGCAGAGTAATAGTTGAGAGAAGTATGAAAAATATAGAGAGAAAAATTTGGAAGTAAAGCGCAAGGCACATGGGCAAAGAGGGCCGCTGACCTGAGGTGGGGTCAGGAATTGGGTCATTCATAAGAAAAGAATAAGAAGAAGTTTTGGAAAGAAGTGAAGAGAGTAAGGAAGGCTGGCTCAAGAATTGAAGAGACAGTGAAAGATGGAAATGGAAGGTTGTTAAAAGGAGAGGAGGCAAGGAAAAAGTGGGCGCAATATTTTGAAAGTTTACTGAATGTTGAGGATAATAGGGAGGCAGATATAATTGCTGTTCCAGGTTTTGAGGTGCCGGTGATGGAAGATGAGAATAAGAGAGAGATTACAATATAGGAAGTGAGGAGAGCACTAGATGAAACGAGAGTAGGAAAAGCATCTGGTATGGATGGTGTGAGAGCTGAGATGTTGAAGGAAAGGGGTATGACTGTACTTGAATGGTTGGTGAGATTGTTTACTATGTGTTTTGTGTTGACAATGGTACCAGTAGATTGGGTTTGTGCATGTATTGTACCACTATATAAGGGTAAGGGGGATGTGCATGTGTGTTGTAATTCAAGAGGTATTAGTTTGTTGAGTGTAGTTGGAAAAGTGTATGGTAGAGTAATGATTAATAAGATTGAGGATAAAATAGATAATGCAATCTTAGAAGTACAGAGTGGTTTTAGAAGAGGTAGGGGTTGTATGACAGTTAGGGAGATATGCGAAAAATGTTTAGCAAAAGGTAAAGAGATGTATGTTGCGTTTATGGATCTGGAGAAAGTGTATGATAGAGTTGATAGGGAAGCAATGTGGAATGTGATGAAGTTTTATGAAGTTGGTGGAAGGTTGTTGCAAGCAGTGAAAAGTTTCTAAAAAGGTAATAAAGCATATGTTAAGATAGGAAATTAAGTGAGTGATTGGTTTCCGGTGAGAATGGGGCTGAGAGAAGGATATGTGATGTCGCCGTGGTTGTTTAACTTGTATGTTGATGGAGTGGTGAGAGAGGTGAATGCTCTAGTTCTTGGACGAGGATTAAACCTGGTAGACGAGAATGACCATGAATGGGAGGTAAATCAGTTGTTGTTTGCGGATGATACTGTACTGCTTGCAGACATAGAAGAGAAGCTTGGCCGATTAGTGAAAGAATTTGGAAGAGTGTGTGAGAGAAGAAAGTTGAGAGTTAATGTGGGTAAGAGTAAGGTTATGCTATGTACGAGAAGGGAAGGTGGTGTCATGTTGAATGGAGAGTTACTTGAGGAGGTGGATCAGTTTAAGTACTTTGGGTCTGTTGTTGCAGCAAATGGTGGAGTGGAAGAAGATATACGTCAGAGAGTGAATGGAGGTTGCAAAGTGTTGGGGGCAGTTAAGGGAGTAGTAAAAAATAAAGGGTTGGGCATGAATGTAAAGAGAGTTCTATATGAGAAAGTGATTGTACCAACTGTGATGTATGGATCGGAGTTATGTGGAATGAAAGTAATGGAGAGACAGAAATTGAATGTGTTTGAGATGAAGTGTTTAAGGGGTATGGCTGGTGTATCTCGAGTAGATAGGGTTAGGAACGAAGTGGTGAGGGTGAGAACGGGTGTAAGAAATGAGTTAGCAGCTAGAGTGGATATGAATGTGTTGAGGTGTTTTGGCCATGTTGAGAGAATGGAAAATGGCAGTCTGCTAAAGAAGGGGATGAATGGAAGAGTTGATGGGAGAAGTACAAGAGAATGGCCAAGGTTTGGGTGGATGGATGGAGTGAAGAAAGCTCTGGGTGATAGGAAGATAGATGTGAGAGAGGCAAGAGAGCATGCTAGAAATAGGAATGAATGGTGAGCGATTGTGACGCAGTTCCGGTAGGCCCTGCTGCTTCCTCCGGTGCCTTAGATGACCGCGGCGGTAGCAGCAGTAGGGGATTCAGCATTATCAAGCTTCATCTGTGGTGTATAACGGGGGAGGGTGGGCTGTGGCACCCTAGTAGTACTAGCTGAACTCGGTTGAGTCCCTTGTCAGGCTGGGAGGAACGTAGCGAGTAGAGGTCCCCCTTTTTTTTTTTTTCATTTGTGGATGTCAGCTACCCCCCAAAATTGGGGGAAGTGCCTTGGTATTTGTATGTATGATAAATAAAGTTTTATTTTTTTTTATTTTTTTTTATTTTTTTTATTTTTTTTTGTTCAAATAGGTTCATTAAATGTGTAATTAGAGCGAAGCGTGTTAGATATTATGACATCTCTTACTGTAATTTACTTATATTCATGTTCTAGAAACACTAGCAGTAAGAAAAACTGATACAAAATTTATATTGTCGCTGACTAAAATCTGTTACAAAACGTAATTTCTGTCATTGGTGTAGAATGAGACCATAATCAATATTCCATATCTTTTAAAATTACCAATAATTTTCAAATATATTAAGATATAATAGAATATAATTGAATAAAATAAAATACATTTAATAGATAAGAACTTCATAGAATAATTAGAATAACAGATGAGGACCTGTATTTTACTGTAAGTAACATAATAGAATATTATAACCTCAACATCGATCATTTTCTCCAGAATTATCCTTCTTTAGTTTGACAACAAAGTCATTATGTCGGGTAACGTCCGGTGTAACACGTAATGATGCATACTATATTTTATTGCCCTTCTAAGAAGAGGAAGGGGATGAAGACTCATTAAGAGGACCTTGGCTTAAGCTTCAAAGAAATGTACAGTAGATATATATATATATATATATATATATATATATATAAAATACTCATCTATTTGTAGAGAAGGGAGTTGAATATATTGTACATCCCAACTTCCTCTCTTGGGTTTAGATATAGATAAATGAAAAAGTATGTGTGTCCGTGAGAGAGAGAGAGAGAGAGAGAGAGAGAGAGAGAGAGGGGGGGGGGGTCCACCAGGCTTAAACGAAGTTACGTGTGGGCAGAACAAGAAAACTTGTGTAAATGCAGATGAAATGGAGAACAGGTGAAAGACCCGGAGGGAAAAAACTCCCCAGAAAAAACAATAACAAACCGGACAAAACCATCGCACTCTCACACACACAGATAAACAGACAGACACGCATGCAAAGGGATTAAAAACAAAATAAAGGGATCCCTTTGTTTTGAATGAAAATGAACTGACCTCAGTTCGTGTGAGGACAATTAGGAATGGAAAAGGGAGATGTTTTACAATGTTCAAACGTATGCTAATGTGTGCATGTCTGATTAAAGGTATGCAAATAATTGCACGGTAATTTATATGTAAGAATTGTTTATGTTAAACGTTGAAATATATTGAATATGAGTGCATGTGGATCATAAATTTAGTTTTGATAACATAAACTTTAGGCTAAAATGATAATAGAATTGATAACTATAATGATAATAACATAAGTAGTAGTAATATTAATGATGATACTCAGATTATAAACTTCTAATAATAAACTATGCGAGTTAGCCATCTTGGTTATATTGTTAAGGAAAAGGAGAACCTGACATAAGTGGAAAAAGGTGACGCGAGAGTTTGACCCTGTGGGATTAATAAGGTCGAAAGAATAAGAAAAAGAGGAGGAGGAGGAGGAGGAGGAGAAGTGGGGTTATACTAATAAAACGTACTAAGCAATTTGCCTCTCACAATCATATATGATATGCGATATAAAAGTCATATGTATTAAACGAGAGGGATATATAATTCGAATCCTATAATTGTTCATTTACAAAATTATTGCTCAATCTTTTTTTTTTAAAGTAAAGGGAGAAATAAGATATCTAGTGAGAACAAGTTATCATAATATAAATCTAAAAGAAATGAGATATATTTTTTCATCACTACATTATGTAAATATAATAAACAATCTTAACATAAAAAACAGAAATAAATCCTTAGCTCCTAAATTATCTATCAGAATTAATTATTCAGGCATAAATTCAATATAAAAGTAAATATAGATTTTTTTCTTAATACATACATACATATACCAAAGTCAGTTCCCCCAATTTTGGGGGGTAGCCGACATCAACAAATGAAACATAAAAAAACAAAAAAAGGGGACCTCTACTCTCTACGTTCCTTCAGCCTAAACCAGGGACTCAACCGAGTTCAGCTGGTACTGCTAGGGTGCCACAACCCAACCTCCCACATTATCCACCACAGATGAAGCTTCATAATGCTGAATCCCCTACTGCTGCTACCTCCGCGGTCATCTAGGGCACCGGAGGAAGCAGCAGGGCCTACCGGAACTGCGTGACAATCGCTCGCCATTCATTCCTATTTCTAGCACGCTCTCTTGCCTCTCTCACATCTATCCTCCTATCACCCAGAGCTTTCTTCACACCATCCATCCAACCAAACCTTGGCCTTCCTCTTGTACTTCTCCCATCAACTCTTGCATTCATCACCTTCTTTAGCAAACAGCAGTTTTCCATTCTCTCAACATGGCCAAACCACCTCAACACATTCATATCCACTCTAGCCACTAACTCATTTCTTACACCCGTTCTCTCCCTCACCATTTCGTTCCTAACCCTATCTACTCGAGATACACCAGCCATACTCCTTAGACACTTCATCTCAAACACAATCAATTTCTGTCTCTCCATCACTTTCATTCCCCACAACTCCGATCCATACATCACAGTTGGTACAATCACTTTCTCATATAGAACTCTCTTTACATTCACGCCCAACCCTCTATTTTTTACTACTCCCCTTAACTACCCCCAACACTTTGCAACCTTCATTCACTCTCTGACGTACATCTGCTTCCACTCCACCATTTGTTGCAACAACAGACCCCAAGTACTTAAACTGATCCACCTCCTCAAGTAAATCTCCATTCAACATGACATTCAACCTTGCACCACCTTCCCTTCTCGTACATCTCATAACTTTACTCTTACCCACATTAACTCTCAACTTCCTTCTCTCACACACCCTTCCAAATTCTGTCACTAGTCGGTCAAGCTTATCTTCTGTGTCTGCTACCAGTACAGTATCATCCGCAAACAACAACTGATTTACCTCCCATTCATGGTCATTCTCGCCTACCAGTTTTAATCCTCGTCCAAGCACTCGAGCATTCACCTCTCTCACCACTCCATCAACATACAAGTTAAACAACCACGGCGACATCACACATCCCTGTCTCAGCCCCACTTTCACCGGAAACCAATCACTCACTTCATTTCCTATTCTAACACATGCTTTATTACCTTTTTAGAAACTTTTCACTGCTTGCAACAACCTTCCACTAACTCCATATAACCTCATCACATTCCACATTGCTTCCCTATCAACTCTATCATACGCTTTCTCCAGATCCATAAACGCAACATACACCTACTTACCTTTTGCTAAATATTTCTTGCATATCTGCCTAACTGTAAAAATCTGATTCATACAACCCCTACCTCTTCTAAAACCACCTTGTACTTCCAAGATTGCATTATCTGTTTTATCCTTAATCTTATTAATCATACTCTACCATGCACTTCTCCAACTACACTCAACAAACTAATACTTCTTGAATTACAACACTCAAGCACATCTCCCTTACCCTTATATAGTGGTACAATACATGCACAAACCCAATCTACTGGTACCATTGACAACACAAAACACATATTAAACAATCTCACCAACCATTCAAGTACAGTCACTACCCCTTCCTTCAACATCTCAGCTTTCACACCATCCATACCAGATGCTTTTCCTACTCTCGTTTCATCTAGTGCTCTCCTCACTTCCTCTATTGTAATCTCTCTCTCATTCTCATCTCCCATTACTGGCACCTCAACACCTGGAACAGCAATTATATCTGCCTCCCTATTATCCTCAACATTCAGCAAACTTTCAAAATATTCCGCCCACCTTTTCCTTGCCTCCTCACCTTTTAACAACCTTCCATTTCCATCTTTCACCGTCTCTTCAATTCTTGCGCCAGCCTTCCTTACTCTCTTCACCTCTTTCAAAAAACTTCTTCTTATTCTCTTCATATGACTGACCCCATCCCTGACCCCACCTCAGGTCAGCTACCCTCTTTGCCTCACGTCCCTTGCGCTTTACTTCCACATTTTTCTCTCTATATTTTTCATACTTCTCTATGCTATTACTCTGCACCCATTCTTCAAAAGCCCTCTTTTTCTCTTCCACTTTTACCTTCACTCCTTCATTCCAACATTCACTGCCCTTCCTCATGCTGCCTCCAACAACCTTCTTGCCACATACATCACTTGCAATCCCAACAAAATTTTCTTTTACTAACTTCCACTCCTCCTCTAAATTACCAGTTTCTCTTACTCTCACCTCGTCATATGTCATTTTCAACCTTTCCTGATATTTACTTTTTACCCCAGGTTTTATTAGCTCTTCAACCCTCACTAGCTCCCTTTTACATCCACCTACTCTATTCCCTCACTCTTTTGCTACAACTAATTTTCCTTCCACCAAAAAATAATCAGACATACCATTAGCCATACCCCTAAACACGTGCACGTCTTTCAATCTTACAAACATTCTTTTAGTTATCAACACATAATCCATTAATGCCCTTTCTACTATTCTTCCATTTGCCACTCTTACCCATGTATACTTATTTTTATCTTTCTTTTTAAAAAAGCTAGCACTTATTACCATCGCTTGTTCAACACACATACCTACCAGTCTCTCACCACTCTCATTTTCACCTGGTACGCCATACTTCCCAATGACACCTTCTACCTCTCCAGCGCCCACTCTAGCATTTAAGTCACCCATGACAACTACATAATTCCTTCTACCCATTCCTACTACACACCTAGTTAAATCATTCCAGAACTCATTCCGCTTTTCTTCACTTTTCTCACTACCTGGCCCATACGCACTGACAAACGCCCAACATTCCATACCCAACCTAACCCTTACCCACATTAACCTAGATGATATCTCCTTCCATTCCACTACTTTACCTGTCATCCATTCACTCTGCAATAAAGCCATACCCTCTCTCACTCTTCCCCTTTCAATCCCAGACACTCTACCAGACATTTCACCAAACATCACTTAACCCTTTCCTTTCATCTTTGTATCACACAAGGCCAATACATCCATCCTTCTACTTCTAAACATACTTCCAATCTCACATCTTTTACTCTCTATTGTACTACATCCAT
>NC_090738.1:89095809-89100809 GCF_036898095.1 Palaemon carinicauda
GCGCACACACACGCATATATATATATATATGTGTGTGTGTGTGTGTGTGTGTGCGTGCGTGTTCATGTGTGTTGTAGCCACGAAAAGGAGAGCCAAAATAATTGATTGGAGCTAGTACTTTCGTGTTACTGGTGATTTCATCAGACTCACAATTCGCATAGATATTCAAGGATATCCTATTTAGTGACAAAAAGGGGATCCATAAGCTCTCAGTATCTTGACGATTCCCGACATTGTCTTAGATTTTGAACTGTGATTAAATATTATTTCTTTGGGTAAAGTCAATAATATGGATTACTGTCTTGACATCCGACCAACCGAGTCTGTATCTTTATCCAAGCCAATGGACAGCTAATGCAATATTAAACTAGCGCCTGGAGAAGGAATATTATATACGTAAGATTATTTCCTGAAAGTAATGCCTTTATGGGTTATGGGGGCCGGTTGGTAACGTCCTTGCCTGGTGGTTGCAAGACTTGGGTTCGAGTCCCGCTGAAGCATGTTAGTTCCTTTGGTCGTTGCAACATCACCTTCTATCTGAGTTAAGGATCGGGAGTTTGGGAGAGCCTATAGGTCTACCTTCTGAGTCATCAGTAGCCATTGCCCGACTCTACTTGGTACTAGCTTGGGTGAAGAGGGAGTTTGGGCACTGATCATATGTATATATGGTCATTCTCTAGGGCATTGTCCTGCTTGAAAGTGCATTCCCACTGTCGCTTCCCTCTTCCATTCAGGAGCACCCTTTAAGCCATTAAATATGAAGCCCTTAAAACTGATGTTTGGTTGCCATAGAACAAGTTACATTCTGAACAAGGAATACTATTCATTATATTATTGGTGTTTTCATAGCTATTCCTAATCAACATGTTATCAACATATTTAATCATTACTCTTATATCTATTTTTACAAAGAGGCATAACGTCCAAAATCATTCGTGAATGTTTTTTTAGAGGTCATACCTGAGATATGTCTTCGACTTATAGACGCCTTTAATTGCAAACTTGAAGTAATATTGCTATAAACGTGCGCGCGCGCACACACACAAACACACACACGTGCATATATATATACATACATATTTATATATATATATATATATATATACGTGTGTATATATATATATATATATATATATGATGGGAATACAAAAGAAAACCCAAAAGTGGTTAATGTTGGAGAGAATGGGTTAAAGACTTATTAGAAATGAATGCCCTTGTTATCCAGGAAGGTCACGAGCAAGTGCTGGACAGAGATTAACGCCCCATAATATGTAGGGGTGTTTGAAACACTACTGGTAAGCCTTCCGTGTAGGAGCACAAAGGACTAACATCGTTGGAGTTCTACTGTTATAATTTTCATCCACAAATTACTTTAAAAGATAGATATAAATAGAGATGTTGTTCTCTTATATACTGGAGCCAACCTTGTTTTCAAAAATTGAATACCCTCTATATTGGTGTGTGCGTGCGTGCGTGTAAATTACATTACTAATTACTTAGGGAATACTTCATGCATTCCTATTTAATTTCCTTAAGTAATTTTGTAAGGGTTTTGGTGGCCTATGTGGTGATCACCCTGACTGATGATCGCCAGACTGGGGTTCGAGGCCCGCTCTAACTCGTTAGTTTCTTTGGTCGCTGCAACCTCACCATCCTTGTGAGCTAGGGATTGGGTTTTGGGATAGCCTATAGGGGTATCTTCTGAGTCATCAGCACCCATTGCCTGGCCCTCTTTGGTCCTAGTTTGGGTGGAGAGGAGACTAGGGCGCTGATCATATGTATATATGGTCAGTCTCTAGGGCATGGCCTGCTTGATAGGGCAATGTCACTGTCCCTTGCCTCTGCTATTCATGAGCGGCCTTTAAACCTTCAAACTTTATGAATAATTATCTCTCTTTTCTCAGATGTGATTACAATCAAAACATTTTCTTAGAGATTAAATGTATCAATTAACATATCTTTATATCCATTGAAATTTCCTTCTTTAATTTTAAACTGTATCAGGCAACTCATACAAATGAAAAGTGATGCCTTATCTACGGTTTCTTCAATACTACAGACGTTGCTGACAGTTGAATGTAACTAGGTAAGTCAAACACTAACTTTAACTTACAGGAAATGTTTATTTATTTATTATTTCCTTTCCTCACTGGGCTATTGTTCCCTACTGGAGCCCTTGGGCTTGTAGCATCCTGGTTCTCCAACTAGGGTTGTAGCTTAACTGGTAATGATAATAATAATAATAATAATAATAATAATAATAATAATAATAATAATAATAATAACAGCTATCAATATTATTCTAAGAGGATTTATATAGTTTACATAACATCGTTTCAGAAAAAAATCTTCTTCTTTAAATACCATGTTAGTCTGACCTTTCATTCTTACGTAGCAAGTAATTACTTCTAAAATTTTCCTCTTTCATGCAAACTAAACTCTTGATTTTCCTTTCGTCAATATTAACTAAGTCACTCTGACATTTAATACTTTTACGACCTGTTGGACATTCTTACATTTCCTTCAGTGAAAAGTAGGAAGTCCCTCTGGGGTCTTACCCAAATCTACACCAGATAAAGGAACCTCCCGTTACCAGCTGAGTAAATTTATTACTCGATACTCTAGACATTCCAGACGCACGGAAGTACACACGCGCACACGTACACGCAAGGCAAAATGAGCTACATAATAAGGTGGGGGAATCGTATGGAAGACGAGGAAACACAGGATATATTAGGTACTGGTCTTCTGAACATTCAACTTTTTCTTTTGATGTTTGATTATTTCACTCATTTGTTTATTCGTTTAACTTTGATGGTGGATAAGAGAGACTCTTAGATTGCTGATTAATTTTGTATTATGCAATGGTGCTCTGAGTTTCTTCCTTATTTTTCCTATCTCATTTCTCTTTTGATTTCTATAAAAGATTCTCAAATTGGTAATGTCTGTTGGATATTAAAAGTTCCAGAAAAATAAAGAAAATAGTACAAGGCAAGGAAGGAAATATTATGTAATGGAGTTCAAGATAGTATCCCATTATCAGTAATGATTTTTTTTTTCACCAGCAATTAAGAATTCTATTTATAACAACTGGCAACAGCAATGGGATAGTTTAACCGAAAATACGAAGAGAAAAATTGCGATTGTTATATTCCCTTGGAGGTATAATGGGATGCCCCGAAAACGGGAGACTACTCTTTGTCGTCTCCTCATTGGTCACACTCGGATGACACAAGAGTTACTGCTGGCTGGCCAACACCAACCATATTGCGACGACTGTTTTATATCCTTGACAGTGAGGCCTTTGTTGACTGAATGCCCCACTTATAGCACAAAGAAATAAATGTCTGTTAGAGGCTCATGGTGAGGATGGCAGGTTCATCCTTGCCAAGATCCTTGGACATGATATGTCGTACAATGATAGTTGCATCAGAAGCAGGTCCTCTGAATGCTATTTAACATCTATTACATATTTAATTATCTGGTTTTAATTTAAAATTCTTTTAATCTTTATATATAATAAATAATACCGGTGTCAATGCCCTTCAATGTCAGGATGCCAGAGAACTTCAAATTATTCATTCATTCAAAATACAAACACATATTACATATGTATGTATATATATATATATATATATATATATATACAGTATATTATATATATATATATATATATACATATATATATATATATATATATAAAACGGGGCGGAGCATAACTCATTTACATCATATGATCATCTACTCATTTTGATAGGAAAATTATAGAGGGAAATCAAACTTACCTTTAACTTCCATACAATTTTTTTTAAGTTGTTATTATTATTATTATTATTATTATTATTATTATTATTATTATTATTATTATTAACTATGCTAAAAAAAGCAGGTTTCTACAAGCCGAAGGGCTCCAACAAGGAAAAATAGTTCACTGAGGAAAGGAAATAAGGAAGTAGATTGGCTATATATAAGAAGTAATAATAAAAAACTTGAAGAATAAACTATAGTTTACCTCTTAGGTCTAATATTTAAATTCATTCCTTGGGATATAGAAATCTGATAAAGCATTCTCTTCCACTAAGAATATGCTTTATTAATGCACACCTAAATTCCCCCCGCCCCACAACTCCCCCAATTCCCATGAAGTATCACAAAATCAAGTTCTTTGTCGGATATGAATTCTGCTAGACAATTTCCTTTCAGTCTGGCGATGCCATCTCCTTTCGGGGCCAATATCGTGAGCACACGCAACGATGACGTCCGCGTTTACAGATATCTCCTGTTTCCTCGTGATATCGTGACAGGAAGTCACTTCAGATTGCAGGTTACCCTTTAAACCTTTCATATTGTCAAAAACTTGAGTGTGTTTCACAGATTACTGTTGGATATATATATATATATATATATATATATTAGGGTTTGTTTGAAAATACGTCACGTGGGTTTTCAACTTCGTTTGGAATGTAGGATCGCCATAAAATGTAAACACGAAAAGAAATGTGTTTAGCTTGAGTATGACCACTATATATATATATATATATATATATGTATATATATATATATGTATATATATACATATATATGTATATAGGCCTAGGAGATAAAGTTGATGATATAATATGCATGTGTGTATATATACATACATATATACATATATATATATATATATATATAGATATATATATATATATATATATATACCGTAGGAGATGATGATGATGATATAATATATATATATATATATATATGTATGTATATATATATGTATATATATATATATATATATATATTTATATATATATATATATATGTATATATATATATATATATATATGTATATACATACATATATATATATTATATCATCATCATCATCTCCTACGCTTATATATATATATATATATATATCTATATATATATATATATATTTATATATGTATATTTTTATATATATATATATATATATACATATATATATATATATATATATAAATATATAT
>NC_090738.1:89105809-89108309 GCF_036898095.1 Palaemon carinicauda
AATTACCATACCTCATTTAATAAACTATCAGAGAAATAAATGAACAAATACACAAAGGTAAAATTATTCATTTATTAAATTCATGAGAAAATGACAAATAACGACTAAATAAGAATATGAAAATTATTTTTAGGTTCAAATTCCTGCCTGACCTTTCTTTCATATCGTTCTTTGTAGGCATACAGCACCGGTTCATCCTTCCGCCTTTTATATGGTTTATCTATGGTTCACAAAGTTGACATTCACAAAGTTAACATACCATTACGACCCTTACTGGCTGCATATAACTCCGCTAATTTTGGAACACTTAGAAATTTGCATTAAAAAGAAAACGGTAAATGTATTGCAACATTTATCCCAGAATTTGTACCGTTTTAAAAACAGATGTATTGACGTAAAGGAGTGATATTACGGTCACCAACCTTGAAAAAATAATAACAAAGTAGAATAAAATCACGGTCGCCTGTATTTTACTGAAATACGGTTGAGAATAGTATATTCTTATGGAGAATTTCTGATTAGAATTATTTTTTTTTTTTCCCCAACTGCATATCTAAATTCTTAGTGCCCCTACTAAGTGACGGAAAACTGAGATGTTCTTGTAATAGGTTACCCTATCTAAACTGCTCTCTTGATTTTTAGGTTTCTTATATGAAGTACATTATGAACTTAAAATACTATACAATATGTTAAATTATTATCTATTTGAAAGATAATTTTTTTGAGAAATAAATCCAAAAAGTCAAGTAACCTTCTATAAAGGGACTTCCGCCTAACATACGAATAATTATAATGGAAATTATATTCTGGTATTGCATGTCTAGCAGGGATGGATCGTGTCAGAATTATATATATATATATATATATATACATAGCAAGTGTGGATTCACGAGGTGCAACACAAAATGATTTTGCTTGTGAAGGACAACAGTGGTCACTGCAAATATGGGGGATTTCTCTCTCTCTCTCTCTCTCTCTCTCTCTCTCTCTCTCTCTCTCTAAAATGTTTCACCAAACCTGTGATTTTAATAAAAAAAAAATATAGATTTTAATTTTTTTTTGCTATGAAATTTGCTTTTTGTTCTCTTCTTAAAATCCTAGATATCTATAGGACAAACGCACATATGCAGATACACACACGGACACACACACATTTATATATATATATATATATATATGTGTGTGTGTATATATATATATATATATATATGTGTGTGTATATATATATATAATATATATAATCTTATCATGAAGTTCACTTTTTCTTGGTCATCTCCAACACAATGTACTAATATCTTTTGAGATTTTAAGAAGTAAAGATTAAGTCGTCTTATTCTTCCGTCAATTATTTTCTTTTTTCATAATAGCGAGCAGAAAATCAACCCATTCCTCGTAAAATACAGAACCAGAAATAATAACTCATGATTTATTTCGCATTATTTCCTTCCCCTTTGGGAAGTCTTATACCTATGCAAGGGTCACATTAGCGGAAAACGAATGAGACTTCGCTTCTCTTTGTAACGAAATGAAATATGAATATTATGAGAAATGTGGAAGTTGGCCTAAGTGTGTCATAATGAAGCCATGGTCATAAATTGTGGAAGATTAGAGGAGTTTTGCCTTATTTTGCAGGATCTTACTACACTGGATAGGATGACAGTTAGGTCACATGACAGACACAGCGTTATTTAGTGATTAATATTTATTGTTAATTGATTGGAAGATTATGCATGAAGACATTAATTAAGGAATTGAATTACTCCTTTCACGTTTCTTAGGGAAATAAGTATGTTTGGTGTATTACTCAAATCAAAATATATATTTAAAAAAAAGTTTTGTTTGCAAATACTTGAAACATTCTAATAATGAAATGATGGTAACAAATACTCAGTAGTGTTACGATTTGAAGCTTCTTTATTAATACTGAGTTATTTGAGTTTTTTTCTGTTTTTTAATTTATGAATAATATGAAAAGAAACTATGGAATTTGGTGAATGTATAAAATTATTTTGAGAAACAACAACAGGTGTTAATAGGCGTAGTAGGAGAGGATGATGAACATTATGTTTAGAATCTAAAAAGCGAAGATGAAACTTCTGTGAAGTAAATAATTATGATAATTGCAAACAACACAGGACTTTTAATTGCTTGAATAGTGTGCCCTGCTCAACAAATAAAACCATGAGAAAACGAAAACAAAACCTTTGCTAAAGATCGGTTTGAATCATCAATTAAACATTCATTTATTTCTATATCAATCTATCCATCTATCTATATATATAACTACATTCACGTCTAAATTACATCTATTTTCTTAATTTATTTATTTCTATATCTCTCTATATATCTATATCTAAATTATATTGTGTTCTTGTTTATTTATTTTTTATCTCTATTTATCGATATTAATTCTAAATTACATTTATTTTCTTGTTTATTAAATTCTACATCTATTTATATTCATCGCTAAATTTTAGTGAGGAAATTGCACACCACAAAA
>NC_090738.1:89113309-89121328 GCF_036898095.1 Palaemon carinicauda
TCAATAATGCATAGCCTAAATATGAATATTTTAATATTTTCAGTAAATTGATCTTAAGGCAAAAACTAAGAGAGAGAGAGAGAGAGAGGAGAGGAGAGAGAGGAGAGAGAGAGAGAGAGAGGAGTCAAAGTCAAAGTCAAAGTCAAAAACCTTTATTCCATTATAAAATGGTTATTCTGTTACATAACAATATACATTGTTATATAAAATTCACATAATTGGATTGTAAAAATTTAGGATATATATACATTCAAGTAAAATTTAAAAAATATTGCTTAAGTTTCTTTTTGAATAAATCAGAACTAACATTTATACATTTTCTTATTTCCAGAGGTAGTTTATTCCAGCAAGCTGGGCCCCTTATTGCCATTGAGCGTGAACCCAAATCAGTTCGATAGCTGTCTACAAATAGATTTTCATTCTGTCTAGTTAATGCATTCCTACAATTACCAACTGTAGGAAATGTGTATAGCCAGTTGGGATATTCTTTTCTGAAACTTTTAAAAACAAAAACACAAACATCGTACATACACTTTTCTTTTAATTTTATCCACTTTAATTGCTGGAGGGTTGGGAGTGATGTGATCGTGTTTTTTTCACCCCAATAACGGCTACTCTACCAGCAAAGTTTGGATTTTTTGAGCTTTTTCCATGTGCATATCATTAGTAGACCCCCATATCTTAATACAGTAGTTTATTACACTCAAGACCAGACTTTCCACAATAAAAGCTCGAGTAGTATCATCAAGTAATCTTTTACTCTACTTAAATACATTAGAATGCCACTAACTTTTCTACTCAGCTCGTCAATGTGAGTACTGAATGTCATGTACCTGTCATGTGTAGACCTAGATTTTTCACATGTTGACTTATCTTTACTTCATCACCATCGCATTTTATTATAATGTCATTTGGAATTTTGCTAATATACTGTGAGCTACCCACAAACATGCACTGTGTTTCAGTGGCATTTAATAATAGCCCTTTTCTTAGAAAATATTTCTTAATTTTGAGCAATATTAGTTCAGCCCATTTTATCAAGCCATCTAAATTTTCTATTTGATCAGCCAAAAGAACTTGGGTGTCATCAGCGTATTGAATTAGCAAGCAGTTTTCTATGTATTTAATCATGTCATTAACGTAGACTAAAAACCAGAATTGGACCTAGGACAGATCCCTGTGGGACTCCACTTCTATCCTTCAAGTTATCCTGAAACCAGAACGTATCAATGTAATGTTCCTTAAGGGATTTACCACAATTCATCATGGTTGACACTATCAAATGCCTTTGATAGGTCACATAAAATTAATATGGAAACTTTGTTTCTATCAATGATTTTTATAAATTTCATCTGTTAATTTCATCAAAGCTGTTTCTGTTGATAAACCTTTACGGAATCCATGCTGAGTGTTAGAAATCAAATTATTTTTTTCTAGATGTTCCATTAACTGATTACATACATTTTTTTCTATTATTTTCGATATTACGGGAAGGATAGAAACAGGTCTATAATTACCAGGGTCCGTCCTTGTCTCCTTTCTTGTGAAGAGGGTCTACTAGGGGTTGTTTCCAAATAGAAGGATATTTCCCAGTTACAATCGATGTATTTATGATAACCGTGATATAATATGCAATAACTGTAAGGGAATCTTTTAGAAAACTAATAGGAATACCATCCGTTCCGTAAGCATTACTATTATTCAAACTCTTAACTGTTAATATTATTGTTTCTACTGTAACTGGTTGCGGTCTAAACAATCTTATATTATTGCCAAAATTATTTTGAGTGTTTCTAATATCTTCATTTTCGTACTTTTGTAGAATTTCCTGCGTTTTATCATAAGTTATTTTCCTACATTAGCAAAAGTATTGGTTAAATTGATCTGCTCTAGCTTTTGGGTTGTCGTATTCAATCTTTTTATTTGTTTTAGTAGATACAATATTATTCATAATTTTCCATGTTTTCTTTGCGAGATTTACTTTTCTTGATCTTGTCTTTGTTATAATAAGCTTTGGCAGTACGCATTTTCGAATTGATGAGTTTTTTCATTTTCCTTATACGAATTGTTAAGATTTTCATCATGTCTATTCTGTTTAAGCCTTTCTTGCATTTTGTCCCTTTCAATTCATACTGTTTTTGAGATCATTGTCTATCCAAGGTGCACTGGGTCTCCTTATTTCCTTCGTGGTTATTGGGGCACATTTATCTAAGGCACTATTATATACTTTATTGAAAATTCCTGTTTGAATATCTGTGTCATCAGTATGCATGATGTATCTAAAATTATTTTCTGGTCTAGCAATGTATTGCACAAAAAATCTGCAGAATAATATTTAAACACCTAGAGGTTACCGTGACTGTTTACGTTTGGCTTCTTAATATCTATGATGAATTAAATATGTTCATGGTCAGCTACAATACTTGGATTTTACCTCAATTTTAATGACACTTTCCTGCTTGTTTGTTATTAACACGTCTAGTAGTGTGGATGAGATGGGGCTAACTCTAGTAGGTTTATTAATCATTTGATTTAATTTGGTGACTCTTAAAATATTATGTATCTTTGCTGAACCTAACATCAAATCATCATTTAGATCACCTATTACATAAATTGATTTATTCTTTAGAGAAATCATTCTCAGACATTCCAAAATATAGTTAAAAGTATCATTTGAAGCATGCGGATGTCTATATAAGCAACCAAAGATAACAGAAGGTAGCTTACGAGATTGTACAGAGAGCCAAACCTCTTCTACCCCCTCTACTCTTTGAACATTAAGATTACAAATATTAACAGAAAGGTTATTTTTTACATAAATACAACAACCTCCACCTCTTCCTTTGTCACATCTATATATTGTATAATTAGGAAATTCAATGAGTGAAATCGACAACATTCGGGGTTAACCAAGTCTCAGTTAAACATAATACATCAATATTTCTGTTTAAGAGCATTAATTCAATTTCACATATCTTACTAAGGAGAGACTGTACATTCAAATATTCTATACACAAAAGATCGTTTTTTGGAGTCACATGATTATCTATCCCAGTACCAATGTCCGGGACGAGCACTTCTTGTGTGATAACTGCCTCTTGATGGAAGAGAGGAGAGAGAGAGAGAGAGAGAGAGAGAGAGAGAGAGAGAGAGAGAACACTGGGAAAATGATGAGTGTATATATTCAAGTTAATGCGCTTAATGTAACGAATTTGAATATTTACATAAAAAAAAATGACGCTACTCGACGCTACTTTGCCTTTAATAAAGCCTTCGAAACTCTGGAAAATTAAAACGGCTTTCACCTGGAATTAGATTGGATCCTACGTGAATAAGCTTTCAGGAACGCTAGTGTACCAACCGTGCGTCACACGGTCGTACATAGTAACGACATCTCTCTTTTTGTAAATAGTCCTCCTTTGTATCTTTGCTCTCCACTCGCACTGATAATGACCTGAATCAACTTGTCTGTTTTTCTCACCGTTAAATGTTAACAGAAACCGTTGTTGGTTGAACAGGAAACAGCCTGTTATATGTTATGGCCTTTTTGCCCGCAATTGATGCATATATACACTGGCTGTTCTGTAATAAACTCACTCAGTTGCTTTCATACCGCTTTTGGGTCACAACCTACTCTTGGCTCTTCACACTAGGCTTAATTCCCAGCTAAAGCTTATGCGATATGTTTTTTTTCCTTCAATGTCTAATGTTTAGTTTTTTAAACATGCAATTTACCAATTTAATTATCAAATCTTCGAGATTAGGAGTCTTGTGAACCTTTCAATCAGCTCAAGCTTATTAGTACTCATAATCCTTTGTTAGATTTATTGAAATGTTGACAAGTCCAATATGTTCAAAGTACTGAATGTTGAATATCAGATCAATTCGAATTTTCATGAATGCTAAAGCGTATATCTCCCTAATCCAAGAATAGCATTTGATGAATACAGGCTTATTATTTTCTTTTTTATATAATTATTTATTTAATAATTCAAAATGGACACTTGATAGAACTTTTTTATACATATATATTTTTTTTCTTCTTTTAAGGATGTAGCGAAGAGTCTTACATCACAGATTATGGTTCATTATATCTTGTTGTCTGATTTCTCTTTTCCTTCGTCCAATTATCAAATATTTACAAAGTCTATGTGGAAACGTCAAAGGAACCTGAAAATTTCTTTTATCAAAACCGATTATTTTTTTTTTATCTTTAAATCTACTGTTATCTTGATTAGCCTGAAAATATTAGAAAGTTAAGCTGTTGAATTTTGAAAGCTTTTGTGATATTTTTTATTTTTGATTATTAAGGTTTTATCAGTTAACTTGAGTGTTTAAGAGTCATTAGAGGTCACATAAACTCCTTTATATGTGTACATATATATGTAGACATATATATATATATATATAATATACATACAGCTATTGAGAAAATTCCGAATAAGAAAGGAGTTAGGGATACCCCTATCTCTTAAATTATTCACAGCATGCCTAGAATTATAAGAATTTAGATTGGGAAAATGTAGATTAATATTAATGAGGAATACCTTAGCAATTTAAGATTTGCAGATGATTCAGTGTGTTTAGTGAATCATGGGAGGAATTACCAAATATTATAGAAGATTTGAATAGAGAAAGTAGAAAAGTAGGACTGAAAATTAATATGAGTAAAACTAAGATAATGTTCAGTGAAAATGCCGAGAGGCGACAAATAATTGCTGATGAATATACATACTTAGGACAGACAGTAAATGTTTCCCCAAGACACGAGACCGAAATTAAAAGAAGGATAAGTATGGGATGGAGAGCAGTTGGTAAACAAAATGAGATTATGGAACGTAAAAATGCCACTTTCTCTAAAAAGAAAAATATTGATTAAGATCGTCCTACCAGTATTAACTTATGTATGGAAACTTAGAGCCTTATTAAAGCCTTAGAATATCAACTAGTTACAACTCAAAGAGCTATGGAAAGAATATTGATAGGAATAACACTAGAAGACAGAAAAAAGAGCAACATGGATACGAGAGCAAAACTAAAGCAGAGGATATTCCTAACAGACATAAGTTGGGGAACATATCTGGCCTTTGTTCTACAGTGGACCAGTAGCGGATGATGATGTTGATATATTATATAAACATATATATATATATATATATATATTTATAACTGTATAAATCTATATACATATATATATGTATATATATATATATATATATAAAACTATATATATCTATATCTATATATATATATATATATATATATTTATACATATATATATATATATATATAATATATATATATATATATATATATATATATATAAGCTTTCCTTTTATCATATTTTGTAAAATAATTCCTACATCTAAATCTCAAATTCTGTCTATTCAACTGTTCATCCTTTTGAACTTAATAGTCCTTAATTATAATTAGCTACTAAAGTCGACGGAACAGTTCCATACCCAGATACCAAAATTGGCCTATTTGGATTCTTTAGTATTGGCTCGCCTTAATTTTGGACAATAGATGAATATAGTCACAATTCTATATAAAAGAAATAGCTGAAAAAAAAGTAATACGGATTATATGCGCAATCAATTGTGAATAAATCAGGTGATATCAATACATCTCATCAAAAGTAAATAGTTTCTTACTAACAATCAAATTGATTTTATCATCATCACTTCCTACGCTTATTGACGCAAAAGGCCTCAGTTAGATTTCACCAGTCCTCTCTATCTTGAGCTTTTAATTCAATACCTCTCTACCCATCTCCACATCACGTTTCATAGTCCTTAGCCCTGTAGGCCTGGGTCTTCCAACTCTTCTATTACCTTGTGGAGACCAGTTGAAAGTTTAGGGAACTAATCTCTCCTGAAGAGTGCGAAGAGCATGTCCAAACCATCCTCCATCTACCCCTCAATATGATCCCATCCACATATGGCCCTAGGGTAGTCTCTCTCATAATTTCATTTCTAATCGTGTCCTACCATTTAACTCCTAATATTTTTTTCTGAGGGCTTTGTATCTACAAAATCTGTTAGATATTGTTTCATTGTCATACCTCGACTCATATCCACACAGTAAAACTGATCTCACTAAACTTATATATAGCCTGATTTTTATATGTAATTTCAGGGGATTCGATTTCCAATTTTTTTTTAAACTGGCCATTGTCTGATTTGCTTTTTTCAATTCTTTCATTTAACTCCAATTATAAAGACCTTGTATTAGAGATCATAGTTCCTAAATGTTTAAAATGATTCCACCTCATTAATCTTTTCTCCTCCTAAAGAGATTTCATCTTCCATTGCATATTTCATTCTCATCATCTCTGTCTTTCTTTTATTTATGTTGAGGCCCAACCTTGTGTGATATTTCATGCATTCTGGTAAGCAAAAATCTTATATAAATAGAAAATTTATTATAGAACAGGGAAGTCCATAGACTTTTGATTTTTTAATGAAAGACCACAAAAGAGAAAAAAACCATAATTATATGGGACATGTTTCAACTCATGATATCCATCAGTTTTTGTCATATGTCAAAACGCTAATTGATTTTATCCCCTGAACATCAAATATTGAATCAATTTAAATGTTCGATTTACAGAGCTTTGATGGCACCGTTTTGGTGTTTTTCATTTACTCTTTTTTTTTTTTTTATGAAATCAGTGATGGTTTTACCTTCGAAATAATTACGCTGACGGAAAATTGAATTTATGATTGACATTTGCTTTCGTTGATTTGCCTTTTGATATCTGTCGTTTTCAGTCCTCAAAATCATCTCTTCATTATGGGATGAAATGTTTTCATTTCCTCTTTTTTTTATTCATGATAACCAATTACTTCTTCTGATAGATACTATACACTCAAGGTAAATGAGGATATATATATATATATATATATATAGATATATATCTATACATATATATATATATATATATATATAGATATAGTTATATATATATATTAATATAAATATATATATATATATATATATGTATATATATAAAAATATATATACATATATATATATATATATATATATATCTATATATATATATATACATATATATATATATATATATATAAATACAATAACAAATGAAGCAGTTTCTAGTCCACTGTGGGGCAAAGGCCTCAGCAGGTTTCTAGTCCACGGGGGGCAAAGGCCTCAGACATGTCTTTATTCATGTCTGGATTTGGCTAGTTTGGATTGGGAGTGGTAGGAGATTTTTGTCTGATCACTCACTGCCAAACCATCCTAGTATGGGGCCATTACTAATACATCTTTGCTGATCATGAAAATACACCTAACACTTTCACCTCGTTAGATTATTCCCACTCAGAACGTATTTGTGTGTGTAAATATACATACATATATATATATATATCTTATGTATATATATATATATATATATATATGCATATATATATATATATATATACTGTATGTAATACACTCATATATACAAATTCCCTTTCTGAGTGGAGATACCTTAACGTGGTGAATGGGTTTATGTATTGCCATGATCAGTAAAGCTGTATTAGCCAGGGCTTCTGTCATACTAAAGTCTCTCACCATCAACCTTTGCGCAGTGGCCAGCGTGGTGATGAAATTGGCTCAATCCCGGACTTGATTAAGTACATGTTTGAAGGCCTTTTTCTGCAGCGGACTAGAAACGGCTGCATTTGTTGCTGCTGATATTATACATATATGTTCCATGGTTATGAACATACATGTCACAATGTAACTTTTTTCATCTTTATTTACATAAAAATGTATTTATTTCACATGCACAGCTAGGACACCTATAGACGGGCTCCTATTAATAGGACTGACGACCAGGGATATATTGCCATAGCCCTAAGCAAGGAAAGCGTTTTGCCTTCCTTATATGCTGACACTGCTAAATTTGTGGAATTCTACCATCATGGAAAGATAGACGTTTAAAAATTTTTTGAAAATCATGATAACTTTTCATGGGTTAATATATCACTGTATAAAATCGAGAGA
>NC_090738.1:89121828-89129328 GCF_036898095.1 Palaemon carinicauda
TACTTCAGTTTGTTCCTAATGTATAACTATTTGTAGAGATAAAAAATCAGGACTTCAAATAAAATTAGATAATGAAATATATGCATACCATTCGCTCGCATAAGATATATTGAACCTTAGATGAAATATTGATCAAAGACCTTTGCTCTGTGCGCAAACAACAACCCTTTGTCAAAACAACTTTCAGCTCTTTGCTTTCCTATATATTTGTATGTCTTTGCCAATGGAAAGAGATCAGTGTTCTTTACGTCGAAATTATAATGTAGATGGAGAGTGAAAGGTCTAACGACTATTTTTACATAGAAGTATCTTTGCTGTAACTAGATTAGCATAAAGAATAAATTCTACATTTTTGTTTTAAGTGAATTAATGCATGTGACGATAATGTCCATAAACATATTAGGGATAGTTTTTCCCTTGAAATATAAGTGCAAGAATAAGAACAGAAAATTAGTATCACTTATATTATGTGGTCAGGCATATTTGTCTATCTATCAATTTCTCATGAGTTTCATGGAAAAGTTTTATGCTTTTAACATATTTTCTCAGTTAAACAAAAACCTTTTCAGAGAGAGAGAGAGAGAGAGAGAGAGAGAGAGAGAGAGAGAGAGAGAGAGAGAGAGAGAGAGAGAGAGAGAGAGAGGAGAGAGAGAGAGAGAGAGAGAGAATATTAAAAGTTAACTGAAATCTGAACTGAAATGTTTCCTCTATTACATGCACTGACATTTCATATGTGTATGTGTATATAAGAGAGAGAGAGAGAGAGAGAGAGAGAGAGAGAGAGAGAGAGAGAGAGAGAGAGAGCAGTGAAGGCAAGTTCAATATGGGTATTGCACAGTCTTACACGGCACGATTTTTTATTCGAAATTAAACACTTTGTCCTTCTTGTATTGGGGAAGTGAGTGGAGTTTTATTTGTTCATTATTAGGGGGAGGTTCTTTTGAGTGCATACTTTAAGTTTGTTGCTTAATTCATGTGTGCGTTCACACGCACGTATAAAAGCAAAAACGTATTCCCAATCACGTACGAATATCGAGAGCTCAACCGGTTGATAAGAGTATCTGTATTGGCTCTGGTTGGTGCAACAAGATATGTGAGAGGTAGCGTATATGCTGAGACTTTTTTTAACCATCCACAATGGCTTGTTGATATCAAATGAATAATTACTTGATGGTTGGTGTTTAAAGGAGAGCTTTAGGTTGTGCACAGAACTAAGCAGGGGTCGGGAAACATCATTTCCCCAAAAATGAAAAAAAAAAAAAAAATCTTTGACAGACAGACTGATATCACTCTTGGGCAATATTGCCTTTTTTACTCTCTCTCTCTCTCTCCTCTCTCTCTCTCTCTCTCCTCTCTCTCTCTCTCTCTCTCTCTCTCTCTCTCTCTTTGAAGCCAACCTTTGCCATGTGAAAAGCTAGCAGTGCACATAGCTCAACTTGAATTTTGAATACCCTAAAGAAATCATAGGATAGGAAAACTGTTATATCACCACCCCCATCGAAAGCAGTATTTATAGAGCAAGAAATTGTGTACCAGTCAAGAAATGAGAAGAAATAAAACATTTGCATAGCGTTGAAAGGTATTTTCGATTAATCAAGAAGAGCACATTTTTTCTTCTCCTCAGGTTATCGCAAGACGCAGCTGCCCATATTGCAATAAAACCCTTTCCATGTTCTTAAACCAAAAGGGAGTCATGACCGTTTTTCATCACCTCCTGAGAAAAGGGGTTACGTTAAAAAAATCGGTTTTATGGCGATATTCTCTCAATATATTTCTCTACTTCAGTCATCTGTATCACTTTCTCCCTCTATACGTCTTATATCTATATTGTTAAAATTTTGTCGGTCTTCCCTGTTCGTCCATTTTCTTTTACATAAATTTCATAGTTATAGTAAAGCTGCAAGGAGTTGGGACTGAAGAATATAAAATCTGCCATATTTCTCTATTTATGTCAGTTCAAAGTAAAATAATAATGCTATGATGAATATTGGATTCGTTTCTATCTTTAGGTGACAGTTCCATATAGATTAGTCAGTTCTAAGGACATTCTTTTTAGTTGGATTTTAGACAGTTGAAGATTCATCTCATGAGCAGGTCTTCCTAGGAATTCTGCGGATGCGCATACACTTTGCAAGGTCATATGTCCGCAGTTTTTCAGTTTTAAACCTCTTTACTTATCTTTGGATATGAGTAGACATCTATATAATTCATGGGAGGTTAAGGATTGAATTTTGGAATTGGAATTATTTACAAAAACATGGTTTAGCTATGGATGGCTGACTTCCCAAGAGTCCTGTTCCTACTAATTTTGAAATGATAAATATCCATGTGAAATATTGGTAATATATATATATATATATATACACACACACACATATATATATATATATATATATATATATATATATATATATATATATATATATATACATATGTTAAGAAAAGACAACGCCTCAACGGCGTTCAAAATCAAAGACCGCTACTCCTCGGACAGATCGTCCTGCAATTAGTTTTCAGGATAACAACAGAAATATATATATATATATATATATATATATATATATATATATATATATATATATATATATATATATATATATATATGTGTGTGTGTATATATATACACACCTATATACAAATATATATTATATATATGTATATATATACACACACACACATATATATATATATATATATATATATATATATATATATTATATATATATATATGTATATATATATATATATATATATATATATATATATATATATATATATATATACAGAGAGAGAAAGAGAAAAAAAGAAAGAGAGAAAGAGAGATAGTTTGATAGCTAAAGACCTTGATAGAGGTTTCTCATGTAAGCATATTTTTGTCTAGAATCAAATTCTATTTGATCATAGTAATGCCTTCTCTTTCCTAATCCGATAAATTGATGGGAAAACATTGCCAAGACATCTTATTTATTCATAAGCAAACCTTGACGGGATGAAACGTTATAGATTACGGCCTCTACAAAGAAAATGAGTGAAGTGAACGGCTCTCTATTCAGGATTAATTTTTTAAAAGGGTTGCACATTTTCGAAAAATAATTTAAATGGAACAGTACATTCTGCTCAGTCATCATGACTTTCATATATATATATATATATATATATATATATATATATATATATATATATATATATATATATATATATATATATATATATTTACACACATACACACACACATATATATATATATATATATATATATATATATATATATATATATATATATATATATATATATATATATATATATAATAGGGTAGAATACAGTTCGATATAGTAATAGAGTCTCTCTCTCTCTCTCTCTCTCTCTCTCTCTCTCTGCCACCCGTTGAGATACTACCGCTGGAGAGTTATGGGTTCTTTTGACTGGCCAGACAGTACTGCATTGAATCCTTCTCTCTGGTCACTTTCCCTTTGCCTACACATTCACCGAATATTCTGGCCTATTCTTTACAGATTCTCCTGGTCTCATACACCTGACAACCCTGACATTACCTAACAATTATTCTTTACCGAAGGGGTTAACTACTGCACTTTAACTGTTCAGTTGCTGCTTTCATTTAGGTAAGGGTAAAAGAGACTCTTCAGCTATGGTAAGCATCTCTTTTAGGAGAAAGACACTCCAAAATCAAATCATTGTTCTCTAGTCTTGGGTAGTGCCATAGCCTCTGTACCATGGTCTTCCACTGCCTTAGGTTAGAGTTCTCTTGCTTGAGGGTACACTCGAGCACTCTTTTCTATCTAATTTCTCTTTATCTTGTTTTGTTGAAATTTTTATTCTTTATATAGGAAATATTTATTTCAATGTTACTAATATTAAAATATCTTATTTTTTTCCCTTTCCTTATTAGGCTACTTTCCCTACTGGGGCCCCTAAGCATATAGCATCCTGCTTTTCTAACTAGGGATGTAGCTTAGCAAGTAATAATATATATATAAATATATATATATATATATATATATATATATATATATATATGTATATATACATATATATACAGGTATTATATATATATATATATATATATATATATATATATATATATATATATATATATATATCTATATATATATATATATTATATATATATATATATATATATATATATATATAAATTTATATATATATATATATATATATATATATATATATATATATATATATATAACTTTATAACTTTAAGCTATTATTTATTTTCCTGGTGTATTTTGGTATAAAATTACCTGTCTTTAAAAAGGCCAAAAATCATTGGTATTATGGGTATTATCTGATACTTTGATAAAATCCATTTTCCATATCTGCCTTTTCCATTCATAAATGGTGACACATCCCAATTAAATATAATAAGAACATCACCAAGTATCGCTAGTTTGAATATAACATAATCAGAGAGCAGACATCTTATTAAATATAACTAAATTATCTAATTTCTATCAGATATCCCTTCATTATTCTCTCTTCATATGGATAAACTAATTAATAGGCTTATATATGTTGAAAGGTTAAATTCTCACTAATTTTATTCATAAAATACATTAGATTAATATTCCAACACTGGATTAGATAGCTTTTCGTATGATTTAACGGAGTAAATCCCTTTCAAGGCTGACGGATTACAGATCTCCGAGATATTTAGTAATATCAATATTTGAAATAATGTCGATGTGTTTTTCGATATTCGTTATATATGCTCACTATGAAATGGAGTAAATGAAAATACTTGAGATGGAAAAACATAAAATGGAGTGAAATGTTTGAAAACTAGAGACGCTTTAGAACTGAATTTCAAAACAGATTCACAATGCTCCATTCAACACATAAAGTATGTGTTGTATGAGGCCAATGATAACTGGTTGACTGCGGAGGTAGCAGCAGTAGGGGATTCAGCGTTATGAAGCTTCATCTGTGGTGGATAAGGGGGGAGGGTGGGCTTTGGCACCCTAGCAGTACCAGCTGAACTCGGTTGAGTCCCTCGTCAGGCTGGGAGGAACGTAGAGAAGAAAGGTCCCCTTACTCTCATTTGTTTGATGTCGGCTACCCCCAAAAATTGGGGGAAGTGCCTTGGTATATAGGAATGAAAATGTTTCATTAAAATAGATATTATTTAATTGGTAATAGGATATTAGCTGACATAGAATATGCTGATGATGCTATCCTTATTAGCAGAACACTACAGGATTTTCAATGCTTGCTTACCAGAATGCATGAAATATCACAGGCGGTTGGGCTCAAGATAAATAGAAGAAAGACCGAGATGATAAAAAGGGAATATGCAATGGAAGATGAAATAGCACTGGAAGGAGAAAGGATTAATGAGGTAGAATCATTTGAATATTTGGAAACTATGATCTCACAATACAGGGTCTTTAGAATTGGAATTTAATGGAAGATTGAAAAAAGAAAATCAGGCAATGGCAAGGTTAAGCAAAATTTGGAAATAATATCGCCTGAAATTACACATATAAATCAGGCGATATATCAGTTTAGTGAGGTCTGTGTTACTGTGTGGACATGAGTCTTGGTATGACAATGAAGCAATATGCAGCAGATTTTGTAGATTTGAGAACAAAGTCTTCAGAAGAATATTAGGGGTGAAATTGTAGGATAGGATTAGAAATGAAACTATAGGAGAAACTATTCAAGTTCCATATATGGATGGGATCACGTTGAGGGGTAGATGGAGATGATCTGGCCTTCCTCTTCGCACACCCCGAAAGAGATTAGTTGTCCAAACATATATTTGGGCTCCAGAAGGCACTAGAAGAGTTGAAGGACCCAGGCCTACATGGCTGAGGACTATGAAGCATGAAGTAGGAGATGATGAGTGGAGAAGTGTTGATTTAAAAGCTCAAGATAGAGACGACTGGCAAAATCTAACCGAGGCCCTATCCGTCAATAGGCGTAGGAGATGATGATGATGATATATATATATATATATATATATATATATATATATATATATATATATATATATATATATATATATATATATATATATATATATTTAGTTGTCATACTCGAGCTTAACACATTTCAGTTTGTGTTTACATTTTATGGCTATCCTATATTCCAAACGAAGTTGAAAAGCCACGTGACGTATTTTCTTACAAGCCCTAATAAATATCCAACAGTAATTCGTGAAACATACTCAAGTTTTTGACAACATGACAGGTTTAAAGGGTAACCTGCAATTGGAAATGACTCCTGTCAGGATATCACGGAGGAACAATAGATATCCTTAAACTCGGACGTCATCGTTGCGTGTTCACGCGATATTGGCCTCGAAAGGAGATGGCATCACCAGACTGAAAGGAAATCGTCTACCAGAATTTATATCCGTCAAAGAACTTATGATTTTGTGATACTCCATGGGAGTGGGGGTAGTTGTGGGAGAGGGGTGATTTAGGTGTGCACAAATATAGCATATTCTTAGTAGAAGAGAATGCTTTGTCAGAGTTCTAAATCCCAAGGAAAGAATTTAAATATTAGACCTAAGAAGTAAACTATAGTTTATTCTTTAAGTTTTATATTATTCCTTTTTATCTATAGTCTATCTATTTCCTTATTTCCTTTCCTCGGTGAACTATTTTCCCTGTTGGAGCCCATGGGCTTGTAGCAACGTGTTTTTTTTTTTTCAAGTTTAGCTAATAATAATAATAATAATAATAATAATAATAATAATAATAATAATAATAATAATAATAACTTACAGAAAATTGTATAGAGTTAAAGGTAAGTTTGAATTCACTCTACGATTTTCTTATCAAAATGAGTAGATAATCATATGATGTATATGAGTAATTCTTCGTACCGTTTTAATTCTCCAAATATAAAGAAAAGTTAAGAATCAGGGTTAAACCATGAATTACTTAGCTCTTGATAACATTTTGTTGTAATCATATACCGGGAGATCATATCTTTATATAAAGAATCTCTGAAAATTTCAGTAGAGCACCTTAACTAATTATTGTTTTTCTGATTTTCTCCTATGATTCCAAGCTCCTATCAATTTAACTTCTAATATTTATAAAAAAAAGAAAAAAAAACTTGTGCAAAAATTTGGATTCAAAATTCCTATCCTCTTCCTATTTTTCATCAGCATCACATTTTTTCTTTCTCACGCTGCTTCTTGATTTTATGATTCCGAACATCTTGAGATTAGCAAAAACACACCACAATAGTTCTCTTACTTCTTCTTCTTCTTCTGATTGGCAAAAAACTCCACGCCAAGATACTTCTTCTTCTTCTTCTTCTTCTTCTTCTTCTTTCAGAGTATCTTGAGATTGGCAAAGAAAAAACTCTGAACCAGAATGCTTCTTTTTTTCTTTAACTTCTTCTTCTTCTTCTTCTTATTCTTCAAGAGTATCTTGAGATTGGCAAAAATCCCTTCACCGGAATACTTCTTCTTTTTTTCTTCTTCTTCTTCTTCTTCTTCCAGAGTA
>NC_090738.1:89141828-89146828 GCF_036898095.1 Palaemon carinicauda
AACATCTCCTTTTCCATTCCTAATTGTCCTCATACGGACTGAGGTCAGTCAATTTTCATTCAAAAAAAAAAAAAAAAAAAAAAAAAAAAAAAAAAAAAAAAAAAAAAAAAAAAAAGGAGCCCTTTCTTTTGTTTTGAATCCCTTTGCATGCGTGTCTGTCTGTTTATCTGTGTGTGTGTGAGAGTGCCATGGTTTTGTCCGGTTTGTTATTGTTTTTTCTGGGGAGTTTTTTCTCTCCGGGTCTTTCACCTGTTCTCCATTTCATCTGCATGCAAACAAGTTTTCTTGTTCTGCCCACACGTAACTTCGTTTTAGCCTGGTGACACCTCTCTCTCTCTCTCTCTCTCTCTCTCTCTCTCTCTCTCTCTCTCTCTCTCTCTCTCTCTCTCTCTCTCTCGGACACACACATACTTTTTCATTGAACCATATCTAAACCCAAGAGAGGAAGTTGGGATGTACAATATATTCAACTCCCTTCTCTACAAATAGATGAGTATTTTATCTATATATCTATCTATCTACTGTACATGCGAGACATTCCCTTTGAAGCTTAAGCCAAGGGCCTCTTAATGAGTCTTCATCCCCTTCCTCTCCTTAGAAGGGCAATAAGATATAATATGCATCATTACGTGTTACACCGGACGATACCCGACATAATGACTTTGTTGTCAAACTAAAGAAGGATAATTCTGGAGAAAATTATCGATGTTGAGGTTATAATATTCTATTATGTTAATTACAGTAAAATACAGAACCTCATCTGTTATTCTAATTATTCTCTGATGTTCTACTCTATTAAATGTATTCTATTCTATTCAATTATATTCTATTATATCTTCATATGTTTAAAAACTATTGGTAATTTTAAAAGATAAGGAATATTGATTATGGTCTCATTCTACACCAATGACTGAAATTATGTTTTGTAACAGATTTTAGTCAGCGTCAATATAAATTTTGTATCAGTTTTTCTTACTGCTAGTGTTTCTAAAACATGAATATAAGTATATTACAGTAAGAGATGTCATAATATCTAACACGAATCGTGTTAGATATTATGACATCTCTACTTACAAATTTAATGAACCTATTAAAAAAAAAATAAAAAAAAAAAAAACTTTATTAATCATACATACATATACCAAGGCACTTCCCCTAATTTTCAGGGGTAGCTGACATCGACAAATGAAACAAACACAAAAAGGGGACCTCTACCTTCTACGTTCCTCCCAGCCTGACAAGGGACTCAACCGAGATCAGCTAGTACTGCTAGGGTGCCACAGCCCACCCTCCCCCGTTATCCACCACAGATGAAGCTTCATAATGCTGAATCCCCTACTACTGCTACCTCCGCGGTCATCTAAGGCACCGGAGGAAGCAGCAGGGCCTACCGGAACTGCGTCACAATCGCTCGCCATTCATTTATATTTCTAGCATGCTCTCTTGCCTCTCTCAAATCTATCTTCCTATCACCCAGAGCTTTCTTCACTCCATCCATCCACCCAAACCTTGGCCATCCTCTTGTACTTCTCCCATCAACTCTTGCATTCATCACCTTCTTTACCAGACAGTCATTTTCCATTCTCTCAACATGGCCAAACTACCTCAACACATTCATATCCACTCTAGCTGATAACTCATTTCTTACACCCGTTCTCACCCTAACCACTTCGTTCCTAACCCTATCTACTCGAGATGCACCATCCATACTCCTTAAACACTTCATCTCAAACACATGCAATTTCTGTCTCTCCATCACTTTCATTCCCCACAACTCCGATCCATACATCACAGTTGGTACAATCACTTTCTCATATAGAACTCTCTTTACATTCATGCCCAACCCTCTATTTTTTACTACTCCTTTAACTGCCCAAAACACTTTGCAACCTCCATTCACTCTCTGACATATATCTGCTTCTACTCCACCATTTGTTGCAACAACAGACCCCAACTACTTAAACTGATCCACCTCCTCAAGTAACTCTCCATTCAACATGACATTCAACCTTGCACCACCTTCCCTTCTCGTACATCTCATAACCTTTCTCTTACCCACATTAACTCTCAACTTTCTTCTCTCACACACCCTTCCAAATTCTGTCACTAATCGGCCAAGCTTCTCTTCTGTGTCTGCAACCAGTACAGTATCATCCGCAAACAACAACTGATTTACCTCCCATTCACGGTCATTCTCGTCTACCAGTTTTAATCCTTGTCCAAGAACTAGAGCATTCACCTCTCTCACCACTCCATCAACATACAAGTTAAACAACCACGGCGACATCACATATCCCTGTCTCTGCCCCATTCTCACCGGAAACCATTCACTCACTTCATTTCCTATCCTAACATATGCTTTATTACCTTTGTAGAAACTTTTCACTGCTTGCAACAACCTTCCACCAACTCCATAAAACCTCATCACATTCCACATTGCTTCCCTATCAACTCTATCATACACTTTCTCCAGATCCATAAACGCAACATACACCTCCTTACCTTTTGCTAAATATTTTTCGCATATCTGCCTAACTGTAAAACTCTGATTCATACAACCCCTACCTCTTCTAAAAAAACCCTGTACTTCTAACATTGCATTATCTGTTTTATCCTTAATCCTATTAATCATTACTCTACCATACACTTTTCCAACTACACTCAACAAACTAATACCTCTTGAATTACAACACTCATGTACATCTCTCTTACCCTTATATAGTGGTACAATACCTGCACAAACCCAATCTGCTGGTACCATTGTCAACACAAAACACATAGTAAACAATCTCACCAACCATTCAAGTACAGTCACACCCCCCTTCCTTCAACATCTCAGCTCTCACACCATCCAAACCAGATGCTTTTCCTACTCTCGTTTCATATAGTGCTCTCCTCACTTCCTCTATTGTAATCTTTCTCTCATTCTCATCTCCCATCACCGGCACCTCAACACATGCAACAGCAATTATATCTGCCTCCCTATTATCCTCAACATTCAGTAAACTTTCAAAATATTCCGCCCACCTTTTCCTTGCCTTCTCTCCTTTTAACAACCTTCCATTTCCATCTTTCATTGTCTCTTCAATTCTTGAGCCATTCTTCCTTACTCTCTTCACTTCTTTCCAAAACTTCTTCTTATTCTCCTCTTATGAATGACCCAATCCCTGACCACACCTCAGGTCAGCTGCCCTCTTTGCCCCACATGCCTTGCGCTTTACTTCCATATTTCTCTCTTTATATTTTTCATACTTCTCTCTACTATTACTCTGCAGCCATTCTTCAAAAGCCTTCTTTTTCACTTCCACTTTTACCTTCACTCCTTCATTCCACCATTCACTGCCCTTCCTCATGCTGCCTCCAAAAACCTTCTTGCCACACACATCACTTGCTATCCCAACAAAATTTTCTTTTACTAACTTCCACTCCTTCTCTAAATTACCAGTTTGTCTTACTTTCACTTCGTCATATGCCATTTGCAACCTTTCCTGATATTTACTTTTTATCCCCGGTTCTATTAGCTCTTCAACCCTCACTAGCTCCCTTTTACATCCACCTACTCTATTCCCCCACTCTTTTGATAAAACTAATTTTCCTTCCTCCAAAAAATTATCAGACATTCAGTTAGCCATACCCTTAAACACGTGCGCGTCTTTCAATCTTCCAAATATTCTTTTAGTTACCAACACATAATCCATTAATGCCCTTTCTACTACTCTTCCATTTCCCATTCTTACTCATGTATACTTATTTTTATCTTTCTTTTTGGAAAAGCTAGAACTTATCACCATCTCTTGCTCAACACACATATCTACCAGTCTCTCACCACTATCATTTTCACTTGGTACACCATACTTCACAATGACACCTTCTACCTCTCCAGCGCCCACTCTAGCAATTAAGTCACCCATGACAACTACATTATTCCTTCTACCCATTCCTTCTACACACCAAGTTAATTCATTCTAGAACTCATTCCGCTCTTCTTCACTTTTCTCACTACCTGGCCCATACGCACTGACAAACGCCCAACATTCCATACCCAACCTAACCCTTTTCCACATTAACCTAGATGATATCTGCTTCCATTCCACTACTTTACCTGTCATCCATTCACTCAGTAATAAAGTCACACCGTCTCTTGCTCTTCCCCTTTCAATCCCAGACACTCTTTCATCAAACATCACTTCACCCTCTCCTTTTATCTTTTCCTCACAAAAGGCCAATACATCCATCCTTCTATTCCTAAACATACTTCCAATCTCACATCTTTTACTCTCTATCATACTACATCCACGCACATTCAAACACCCCACAACTAGAGTGCGGGGAGCAGTCACTCTCCCCCAGCTCCATCTCTTTGTCGATGTCTCACTGGATTGTAGATAAAGGAGACGGGGTTCCAAGGCCCCTCGTCCCGTCCCTTTTAGTCGCCTCTTACGATACGCAGGGATAACGTTGGCACTATTCTAATTGTTTTTATGCCCCCGCAGCTATAGGGGGCATAAAAAAAACTTTATTAATAAGATATAGAAAAGAAATCTAAGATTTATACTGGATACGATACTTGTCCTTTTAAAAATGAATCTCTTTTCATTCTTGTATGAAATTAATATCTTTTGTTACCTCAGCATATGAAGCAGGGAGGAAGTTATGTTTTCGTCCCGGCTTGTCCGTTTGTCTGTTTGTTTGTGAACCACTTGCTGGTCACAATTATACTCATAGAGTAGTGAAACTTTCAGGGATTAATTTGTAGATTAAGACATGGAGGGATTCAATTTTGATAGTCCTAGGTCGAAGGTCAAGATCAAGGTTAAGGTCGAACAAAAGGTTGACAAAATTAACCCCAACCTTAACCCCAAGTTCGGACATGGCTTCAGATAAGCCAATGTTCTGAATTTATTCTTGGAAAGGCATGCTGGTTTCGAGAAGTAAGCTGCCGTGGTGGAGGTCTTCACTCCTAAAGTGCTATTTTTGTTAATTATATCTTTAAAAAACTT
>NC_090738.1:89151828-89166828 GCF_036898095.1 Palaemon carinicauda
TCAATATGAAATATCGACCAGTTCTCCGCACAATACTTGTATTGGACAAAGGTTTATATCCGCATAGGAGGAAACTAGTAAAAAACCGCCATCGTCCCCTTATGGGACGGGGTCCTCCCGTTAAGGGAAAGCATAAACCAATGCAACATAGCTTGCATAAAGGAACAATTCTATTAGAATTATCCCAGATAAGGTACATAGAATGAATGCTCAATTATACCAATAAATTGACACAGGTGAAGGAGACGCAAGGTTCTTAAGAACAAGTTCATTGACAGACAATAAACAGACAGGTTAACCACAATTATATGTATATATATATAAGAAGAAGATAACCCAAAACTTTAAGCATAAGTATGATAGTAAACAGAACTTGTTTATCTGAAAGAAAAAACATTAAATGCCACTTTTAAGATACCGAGGTATCAAAGACATAAAAGTCTGTATTACAAATCAATGACATTAGCGTTAGAAACGCTCGGCACACATGTCTGCACTTATGCTAGGTTCACCTTTGGAAATGGAACAGTCTACATGGGCAACTCAGTGCCCTCACTTAGTTTGTAGTACGGTATGTAACTACACACTCACCCTGGAATTAATCGTCCCAATTAAAACCACTGTTCCTCGCAGAGTTAAACAGTAGGGTTAACGACGCGACCCACTGCTACCACAGATCTCTTTAGTTCCTCTACTTGCTTCGCATAGTGGTGAAAGAACACTCTGGAAGACTTCCAGCCAGTGTATGAACGGAGATGTTCAAAATCCATACAATTAAAGAAATTTAAGGATGAGGCAACTTTCCTCGGATCGTGACCTGCGGGTGTACTGTCAGGATCCGCTCTGCGAATAAAATATGTGATTTTCGCTCTGAGTTGATTCAGAGATAAATTTGAGCCTGATGTTTCTCCCCTGAATAGTTGACCACCCTTGAAGTCTGAAGTTCTATGAAGATAGACCTTTAGGCATTCTACTGGACATAGAGATGCATCTTCTTTCAGAGGGCAGATTCTCCAGGGACCCCACCTGTTGGTGGGTAACTCATTCTTGGCGAGAAACGTAGGATCCGGAAACAGGTTCAGTTCTCCCCCATCCAGGAACTGAACACGACCTGCCTCTCTCGAGAGGGCTACAATCTCACTAACCCTGGCCCCGGACGCGAGTGCAAATAGGAAAATAACTTTTTGAGTCAAATCCTTTAACCCACACTCTTCATTGCTCAACAGAGAAGCGAAATGAAGAACTTTGTCTAAGGACCATGAAATGGCCTTTGGAGGTGCTGAAGGTCTGAGCCTAGCGCAGGCTTTCGGAACTTTATTAAAGAACTTGTTACCTAGGTCGACCTGGAAGGCATATAGAATGGGTCTTGTCAAAGTAGACTTACACGCTGAAATCGTGTTAGCTGCCAATCCTTGACCATGGAGGTGGATGAAGAAAGATAAGCAGAAGTCCGTCGAGATCTCCTGCGGATTCTTCGCCTTGACAAAGGCCACCCATTTTCTCCAAGATGACTCATATTGCCTTCTAGTAGATTTGCACTTATATTCCTCTAGGAAGTCTATGCTGGCTTTCTAAATCCCGAAACGCTTTCTCACCGCTAGGGAGAGAAAATCATGAGCTGCAGGGTCCGGGTTTTCTGTAATGAAGCGCAGACAGTCGACTTCTGGACTCGCTGGGTCAGAACTGGATCTGGTAGCGGTACAAACTTCAGCTGTAGTTCCAATACCAGGGGGAACCACACGCTGTTCGGCCACTTGTGGGCTACTATTGCCGCTACCCCCTTGAAGGATCTCAGTTTGTTGAGGACCCTCAACAGAAGGTTGTGAGGAGGGAACAGATAAATCCTGGACCCTCTGTTCCAGTTGAGGGACATCACGTCCACTGCTTCCGCTAAGGGGTCCTCGTACGGGGACACGTACAGGGGCAACTTCTTGTTGTCTTTCGTCGCAAAGAGGTCTATCTGCAGTTCTGGGACTTGATTCAGAATGAAGGAGAATGATCCTGCGTCTAAGGACCATTCCAACTCTATCGGTGTGAACCTGGATAGAGCGTCCGCTGTCACATTGCGGACTCCTTGAAGGTGAACTGCCGACAGGTACCACTTCTTCTTTTCCTCCAATCGCAAGATGGCCAACATCACCAGGTTGAGAGGTGGTGACCTCGATCCTTGTTGATTCAAGCATCTCACAACTACCTCGCTGTCCATCACCAACCTTATGTGGATCGAGTGACGCGGGGAAACTTTCTTTAAGATAAGGAGCACTGCCATAGCTTCTAGAAAGTTTATGTGAAAGGTCTTGAATAGCTTGGACCAAGTCCCCTGGACTTTTTTCCGATGAGAGTGACCTCCCCATCCCTCCTTCGAGGCGTCTGAGTGAATCGTCACCGACGGGGGAGGTGGCTGAAGAAGAACCGACTTCTTTAGATGTCTGGCTTGGGACCAAGGCCTGAGAAGAGTACGTAGCCGAAGCGGAACTGGTCTTCTCAGATCTCTTCGCACGTTTGATGCATAACTTCTCCAAACTCCGGTTGCATCCTTTAGCTGTGCTCTTAGCACTGGGTCTGTCACCGAAGCAAACTGGAGAGAGCTCAGTACCCTCTCCTGTTCGCGTCTTGATATCCTTTCGGAATCTAGAAGTCTCTTGACAGAACCCGCTATCTCCTTCTTTTTCTTCGCCGGGATGGAGAAACGGTGTGACAAAAGGTCCCAGTAGATTCCCAGCCACTGGAACTTTTGAGATGGAGAAAGTCGAGACTTTTTTCTGTTGATCTTGAAACCTAGGTACTCTAGGAACTGGATCACTTGACTGGAAGCTTGCAAGCATTCTGTCTCAGATGCTGCCCCCACCAACCAGTCGTCCAGGTAGGCTACTACCTGAATTCCCTTTAGGCGTAATTGTTTGAGAGCTACGCTCGCAAGCTTCGTCAAAATCCTTGGGGCTATGATTAGCCCGAATGGCATGACTCTGAAGGCGTATAGTCTTCGTTGTAGCCTGAACCCTAGGTAGGGGGAGAGTCGACGGTTTATTGGAATGTGCCAATAGGCGTCTGACAAGTCTATAGAGACGGAATATGCCCTCTTGGGCAGTAAGGTCCTTATGCGTTGCAGTGTTAGCATCTTGAATTTGCAATACACTATGAACTTGTTGAGTGGCGACAAGTCCAGAATGACTCTGAGCTTTTCCGAGTCTTTCTTGGGAACACAAAACAGCCTCCCTTGGAATTTGATGGACTTCACCTTTCGGATCACATTTTTCTCCAACAGTTCTCCAACGTACTCCTCCAGAACGGGGGTGGAGTATTGGAAAACCCGAAGGCCTGGGGGTGGAGTGCTGTACCAGCTCCAGCCCAGTCCATTCTTGAGTAAGCTGTGGGCCCAGGGATCGAAGGTCCACCGATCCCGAAATTTCAGAGGTCTCCCTCCTACCGGTATCATCCCACTTGGACTGCCGTCCCGAGGTCTCGCCTCCCTGACCACGACCACCCCTGAATCCCCTTCCCCTTGAGGGGCGCCCAGACGAGCCTCTGGCTGCCCCTCTAGGCTTTGCTCGAAAGGAAGTAGACTGCCCTTCGAACGATGGGGTGAATGCCGTGGACTGTGTCGACACGGCCTGGGGTACCCACTGAAAAGTGGTCGGGGTTTGAGCCACGATCTGGGGCACTGGAGGCAATGGCAATTGCAGTTGCTGTCTAACAGGCTTGGTTGGCCGAGACGGTAGCCTAGTCCTCATAGTCTTCCTCTTTGGTTGAGGACCCTCATCCGTGGAAGACTTTCTTTTGATAGCCAGGCCCCACTTCTGGAGAAGGTTTCTATTCTCCAAGGCGGCCTTATCAACTACTTCTTTGACCAAATCAGTAGGGAAAAGGTCTTTGCCCCAAATGTTGGAGGAGATTAGTTTCCTTGGCTCGTGCCTCACCGTAGCCGAGGTGAACACGAACTCCCTACAAGCTCTCCTCGCCTTGACGAAGCCATAAAGGTCCTTCGTCACTGTGGCCAGATGAGTCTTGGCCACCACCATGAACATTTCATGGACCTTGGGGTCACTTGCCATCGTCTCAAGAGTAGTCTGAAGAGACATTGAGGCAGCCAGTCTTTCTTTTGTCTCGAACTCTCTCTGCAAGAGAAAGTCAGACAGCTTAGGGAGGTCCTCGCCGAACTGACGTCCGGCGATATCAGCCACCAACTTCCCAACTGAGAACGTAAGATGGACGTCCTTCCAGTCTTTGTGGTCCATAGGTAGGGCCAGCGACAAGGGTTTACACTCCTCCAGGGAGGGGCAAGGCTTGTCGGCCTCGACTGCTTTCAGTACAGCCGCAAACCCTTTCTGTAAAAAGGGGAAGGCTCTAGCAGGAGAGGACACAAAGGAAGGGAGCTTCTTGCTCAATGCAGCTGCCTTTGAGTTAGAGAAGCCCCTCTCTTTCAACGAGGATGAAAGCAGAGCTTGAGCCTTAGTATGGTCCATCACTATGACCTCCTTCGGCTCTGTCTCCTCCTTTGAAGCTGGTTCCTTCCTCAGCCAGACACATGGTTTAGCATCTGAGCACAAGGGAAGGTCTTTCACATTGAACCTCTTCTGGGGCCCATGTGATTCTGCAAGGCTCTGCATCCGCAGTTCCATTGCAGCCGCCTTCTCCTGATTCTCCTTCTGCATCTGTTGGATCATTCCAACAATGGAGGAGAGGGCCTGTCCCAGCTCTACTGGGAGACCGGCCGATGTTGAGGGAATAGGCTCCGGGATCTGAACCGGAGTAGCCGACACCTCGTCGACCTCTTCCTCTACAACGTCTGGGGCTTGAACTTCACCCTGGGCTTCTGCCAGGGGGTCTTCCTTCAGACGCTCGTCCACGACAGACATCCTGTCTTCTAACTGGATGTCTTGCATAGCGACCGAGACTTCAGCATCCACCTGGATCTGAACTTGGGGGATCTCCTCTTGAGGCTGGGGAATCGCTGCATCAGCTGATGCCTTAGGGAAAAGATACGCCCTCATCATCTCACTTGGAAGATAAGGGCCAGAGGTGTTCTTTTGGAAGCCCCTTACCCAGGTACGAAGCCTCTCCCTTGCTATATCCCTTGATTCCGCCGTCCTAGGGGAATCAAAGGCCTCAGTAATCAGGTTAGTGCACACAGTACATACCCGAGGGTCCCAATACTGGAGATCATCCTTGGAGACAGCGCATGCTGCGTGTATCCTACAAAACTCATGTCCGCAGAGGTTCTTGCTGCGGACGTTGCAGAAAACACTTCCGCACTTCGGAGGGTCCTTCTGTAAAGAGAAGAAATTTCCATGAGTATCAAGTGAACTATGTATCACTGGGTATGCATAGTATAGCATAACAATTCAGAAAGGAAAGACACACACTTGTGTTTCCCTCACAACCCATTGTTGCAGCCTTCCAGATAATAAAATCAAATGGTTAATCTCTTCTAGAGTAACCAATGCAAAGTTTCCAGAGGAAACAGGTGGAGCTCACACCTAAGCAATGATTTTAAAATCCTGGAAAATAGACAGGAAAGAACTCACTTTCCTATCTGTAGGGCAACAGCAAAGGACTTGTGCAAGAAAACACAAAAGTGTTAGAACACACAGTGCTGTACCAAAACCCATACTATAGTTTTCTTCTTACAGTATATGTTATACTGAAGAATACTGGTACAGTATAGGAGGTTATGTGCCGGCCGGCACTTGCCGGCCGGCACACACCATAACTAGCTTTAAAGTATACTACTTAACAGCTATAAGGCGGCAAAACTCTGGTTCAAATACATATGCCAGCCGGCAGTGATTGCCGGACGGCAACAGCCAATGCCGGCCGGCAATGGCTGCCGGCCGGCAACTACACAAGGTAGTACCCAGCTGCCGGCCACACTCTTGGTGACCGACAGACAAGGGCTGACATTAGCCGGCCGGCAAAGGTACAGGACCGATGCCGGCCGGCAGCAAAAGAACCAGAGGACTACACCAGACAAATAGGATGGATGCCGGGATAAGAGTGTACACTACCTCCAAGCCCGGCAATCCGAAAGAGTGCATATAAGGAAGGGGAGAATCTAATTCAGGCTTCCTGACCAATGCCGTCTGGTTCTACAGGCAGTCATGGATTATTAATGGTATTGAGTTGATCATAATCTTTATGATGGTAATTATTTTTACAAGTCTTCTTAATGCATCTCGTAAGAACTCAAAGATCAGAGGTGTCAATAAAGTTTCAGTTAAGATTTTTACCTGTTATGGCAAGAGAAGACATCACATATATTTGGAAATGGGTTTCAGTGATTTTAGTGTTATGAATATCAAGCAACTTCTGCAATGGAATTGGAATTTCTTTCAATCGTAAGTATTGCAATGAAAATAAATAAAACTTAATATTTAGATTTTTCTTACTAGCATTTATCAATTCTAAAGTAGAGCTGGCAATGGTAACGTAAGATGTCTTCATTTTCATAAGGGATTCATAGATTTGAATGAGTATTATTCCACAGACACTACGGAATATACAAACTATAATTACGGTAATATTAGTTTTACGTGTTGTACTTATACAGACTAAGAAAAACTAAAAAAATAAATAAATTTAGGTAGCCACTATGAAAGTGGATAATAATAGACAGTCAAAGCTTTTCAATATTTACAGTTATAAGAAGATAACCTTAGTCAGAAGAGCTCTTTCCTCATAAGACAAAACACTGTAACACTCAAGTTCACATTCAAACTTTTAAACTGCAATGCAGTTGTTAAGCTCACGTGCTCCATATAGAAATAATCATTCTTATACCCTGGTTTTACATAATTGGTTAGAAAGTAATTAAGAATTTAATTTACAAAGTGAAAAAGTAGTTTCTTACATAGGATTATAGTTACATAATTAATTTCTAAAGGAAACCATCATATCTACAGTATGAATGATTTTAACACTCAGGGAAAATAAATCCTGTTACCAGAATACATGCCAATAATTTCATTTTAAACACTGGATCAAAAGATATAAGGGTTAATGTACTTCAAAATCATGGTAATTAAAGGGGACAAGCTCTTATAATTTTATCAGGGAACATATCACTATCATTCCATAAAATTACTCATTGTAAATCTTCACATATGTGAATTATTGATAATAATAATAAACACAACTAAGGTGAACAGTACATAGTAGATTTCATATGTCTGAAGAAAGACTGATTATTTTGATCTTTAGAAGGTTTTTAACAGTAACAGAATAATTAAACCTAAGTTTCATCTAGGTATGGGGTAGGCTGTTCGCGGTCTAGCACCAAGCAATTCTAAAAAGTAGTGATTCGGAAGAGCATCCTCACACCTAAAAACTTTCTAAGAAATCAGGTTATGAAAATTTAGCAGCGTCCATTTTAAAAAGAATAAGCACATGATGTGAACAACAGGAATTTTCAATGAACAGTGGAGTAATCATAGGGAATATGCTGTCACTGGGCTCCAGAAGGAACTAAAAGAGTTGGAGGAACCAGTCCTACATGGCTGAGGACAATGAAGAGTGAAGTAGGAGATGACGAGGGGAGAAGTATTGATTTAAAAGCTCAATATAGAGATGACTAGCGAAATTTATTGAGGCCTTTTGTGTATATTTCCTTTCCAGTATATTTTCTTTCATGAGACGCACCATTACCCGAAAGGTTATTTACCTTAATGTTGGAAAGGAAATTTCTCTTTCACACAAAGATTAATGGAGAGGCCAGGAGGTGAAGCCAAGAAGATTCATTGTGAAGTAACCATTCATCATTCACTAGCTTACTTCCATACACAAGTTTTATATATAGGTGTATATTTTCTGTTCCTTGTAGTAAACATTGAAGAGCAAAATAAGAGTACTACATTACAGAAGTGATATAGAACTACATGAAAATTGATGAAAATGTTTGATTTCTGAATATTGTAGATAAATAAGACTTCTTCATTTTTCATTATTACATTTAAACATGTGGCCATACACATGCACACAAAAAGACACACAGACATACACACACACATATGTGTGTGAGTATGTTTACAGATCATGTAACCATATGACACTAAAATGGACCATCGGTTTGTACAGAAATTGATAATAGCTATTCTAGAATAAAATAAATAAATAATAAAAAAAAAAACATATAAAACGAGAATTTCACATAAATAGTATCTCCACCAAGGATAGAAAAGGAAAGGTTTCAGTAATACCCGCACGGTGGATTTACCATTCACCTGACACAAATAAATTTCCCTTTTCTCTTTATAAATTTTAGAATGTAAACTATATTCCACCATAATCGGAAAAAGATGTTTGGACATCCATGTCATATAAGCCATTGTTTTGACGCAGGATATTTCAGCCTCTTGATATTAGAATATCATTTATCCAGTTATAAAGTATTACATGATATGATATTATTCACTGGTTGAAGGTATTGTCGTGAATAATCCTTCGATAGTAATTCATTGTTTTCAACAATAAAAAATCCAGCTGATTTCTTTAGAATTACTTCTTCACTCCTATTTATAGGTATAGAATATTTCTTCTCATCAAGTGAAATTTCTATCACTTTTTAAAAAATACGTAAATAAATCATGAACATCTATTTTTGTACGCAATGTTGGAAAAAATTTCATTTCCATAACTTTATACCATCTATTATTCTACTTCCATTTGGGAGATCTATCTCCTTACAATACTCATGTAGAGAAAGGTTTCCATTTCATCTTTATAAACTGTTTTCAAATAAAAAATACACAGTATAAATGATTGTATTTTTTCTTTCTAATCAATAGTATCATATATATATATATATATATATATATATATATATATATATATATATATATATATATATAAATGTATATATATATATATATATATATATATATATATATACATATATATATATGTATATATATACATATATATATATATATATATATATATATATAACGGATTTTGAGCGAAGCGAAAAATCTATTTTTGGGTGAGATGGCCATGTCGTCCTGATGGAAGTTCCTATAGGGTAGCTTCCTAGGGTATATTACAACTATGGCGATATTCCCAGAGAATTTACCTTAAGGTACCAGAATTCTAACTCCTGGAGCGAGTATCCCTCGTGAAAGGGATATCGCGACATATCAGAGGACGTATTCTAGACACGTCACATGGCAATCTACATCCTGGACAGAGATTTCGTCTCGTAGGAGGTGATTGACGAGATACGAATTCGGGAAAGAAAAAGGGGAGCCGCTCCCAAGGCTTCCCTATCCCCCGATTCGTATGCGTGCCTGGCGCCAATCCTGGCGCCATCTGTATTCCTTGTAGCGTACACGAGGTGCTACAGATACTGTATGTAGGGAGGGGTCCTACAGCCCTTTCTTAGAAAGGCAAGGGCGGGTTCATCAGGACGACATGGCCATCTCACCCAAAAATAGATTTTTCGCTTCGCTCTAAATCTGTTTTTTGGGCTCAAGCCATGTCGTCCTGATGGAAGTGTACCAGAGCATTACTGTATCTGTGGATTCTCAGAACGTGCCGTACTCCCCGGAGGTAATTTTTCCCGGTCGACTAGACCTAGAGACCTAAGATGTTACCGTTATACGTCTTTTCAACTAACTATAAACTATGTTAGAGCTTCCTGCCCCCTACAGGGAAGAGTCCTACTAGACTCTGGAAAAGTCTCGAAGAGTACATATATCTATGTATGAATACCAGGCAAGCTAATATAGTGGTCTCGCCCTATATTAAGTAAAGCATAGTTTGTAAAGGACCACTGCGTCAATATGAAATATCGACCAGTTTTCCGCACAATACTTGTATTGGACAAAGGTTTTACATCCGCATAGGAGGAAAACCAATGCAACATAGCTTGCATAATGGAACAATTCTACTAGAATTATCCCAGATAAGGTACATAGAATGAATGCTCAATTATACCAATAAATTGACACAGGTGAAGGAGACGCAAGGTTCTCAAGAACCAGATTATTGACAGGCAATAAATAGACAGGTTAACCACAAATATATATATATATATATATATATATATATATATATATATATATATATATATATATATATATATAAGAAGAGGATAACCCAAAACTTTAAGCATAAGTATGATAGTAAACAGAGCTTGTTTGTATGAAAGAAAAAACATTAGATGCCACTTTTAAGATACCGAGGTATCAAAGTCATAAAAGCCTGTATTACAAATCAATGACATTAGCGTTAGAAACGCTCGGCACACATGTCTGCACTTATGCTAGGTTCACCTTCGGAAATGGAACAGTCTGCATGGGCAACACAGTGCCCTCACTTAGTTTGTAGTACAGTATGTAACTACACACTCACCCTGGAATTAATCGTCCCAATTAAGACCACTGTTCCTCGCAGAGTTAAACAGTAGGGTTAACACCGCGACCCACTGCTACCACAGATCTCTTTTAGTTCCTCTACTTGCTTCGCATAGTGGCGAAAGAACACTCTGGAAGACTTCCAGCCAGTGTATGAACGGAGATGTTCAAAATCCATACAATTAAAGAGATTTAAGGATGAGGCAACTTTCCTCGGATCGTGACCTGTGGGTGTATTGTCAGGATCCGCTCTGCGAATAAAATATGTGATTTTCGCTCTGAGTTGATTCAGAGATAAATTTGAGCCTGATGTTTCTCCCCTGAATAGTTGACCACCCTTGAAGTCTGAAGTTCTATGAAGATAGACCTTTAGGCATTCTACTGGACATAGAGATGCATCTTCTTTCAGAGGGCAGATTCTCCAGGGACCCCACCTGTTGGTGGGTAACTCATTCTTGGCGAGAAACGTAGGATCCGGAAACAGGTTCAGTTCTTCCCCATCCAGGAACTGAACACGACCTGCCTCTCTCGAGAGGCTACAATCTCACTAACCCTGGCCCCGGACGCGAGTGCAAAATAGGAAAATAACTTTTTGTGTCAAATCCTTTAACGCACACTCTTCATTGCTCAACAGAGAAGCGAAATGAAGAACTTGTCTAAAGACCATGAAATGGGCTTTGAAGGTGCTGAAGGTCTGAGCCTAGCACAGGCTTTCGGGACTTTATTAAAGATCTCGTTACCTAGGTCGACCTGGAAGGCATATAGAATGGGTCTTGTCAAAGCAGACTTACACGCTGAAATCGTGTTCGCTGCCAACCCTTGACCATGGGTGTGGGGAAAAAAGATAAGCAGAAGTCTGTCAAGATCTCCTGCGGAATCTTCGCCTTGACAAAAGGCCACCCATTTTCTCCATGATGACTCATATTGCCTTCTAGTAGATTTGCACTTATATTCCTCAAGGAAGTCTATACTGGCTTTCGAAATCCCGAAACGCTTTCTCACCGCTAAGGAGAGAAAATCATGAGCTGCAGGGTCCTGGTTTTCTGTAATGAAGCGCAGACAGTTGACTTCTGGACTCGCTGGGTCAGAACTGGATCTGGTAGTGGTACAAACTTCAGCTACAGTTCCAATGCCAGGAGGAACCACACGCTGTTCGGCCACGTGTGGGCCACTATTGCCGCTACCCTTTGAAGGATCTCAGTTTGTTGAGGACCCTCAACAGAAGGTTGTGAGGAGGGAACAGATAAATCTTGGACCATCTGTTCCAGTCGAGGGACATCGCGTCCACTGCTTCCGCTAAGGGGTCCTCGTACGGGGCACGTACAGGGGCAACTTCTTGTTGTCTTTCGTCGCAAAGAGGTCTATCTGCAGTTCTGGGACTGATTCAGAATGAAGGAGAATGATCCTGCGTCTAAGGACCATTCCGACTCTATGGGTGTGAACCTGGATAGAGCGTCCGCTGTCACATTGCGGACTCCTTGAAGGTGAACTGCCGACAGGTACCACTTCTTCTTTTCCGCCAATCGGAAGACGGCCAACATCACCTGGTTGAGAGGTGGTGACCTCGATCCTTGTCGATTCAAGTATCTCACAACTACCTCGCTGTCTATCACCACCTTATGTGGATCGAATGACGCGGGGAGACTTTCTTTAAGGTAAGGAGCACTGCCCTAGCTTCTAGAAAGTTTTATGTGAAAGGGCTTGAATAGCCTGGACCAAGTTCCCTGGACTTTTTTCCGATGAGAGTGACCTCCCCATCCCTCCTTCGAGGCGTCTGAGTGAATCGTCACCGACGGGGGAGGTGGCTGAAGAAGAACCTGACTTCTTTAGATGTCTGGCTTGGGACCAAGGCCTGAGAAGAGTACTTAGCCGAAGCAGCTGGTCTTCTCAGATCTCTTCACGCGTTTGATGCATAACTTCTCCAAACTCCGATTGCATCCTTTAGCTGTGCTCTTAGCACTGGGTCTGTCACCGAAGCAAACTGGAGAGAGCGCAGTACTCTCTCCTGCTCGTGTCTTGATATCCTTTCGGAATCTTGAAGTCTCTTGACAGAACCCGCTATCTCCTTCCTTTTCTTCGCCGGGGTGGAGAAACGGTGTGAAAAAGGTCCCAGTGGATTCCCAGCCACTGGAACTTTTGAGATGGAGAAAGTCGAGACTTTTTCTGTTGATCTTGAAGCCTAGGTACTCTAGGAACTGGATCACTTGACTGGAAGCTTGCAAGCATTCTGTCTCGGATGCTGCCCACACCAACCAGTCGTCCAGGTAGGCTATTACCTGAATTCCCTTTAGGCGAAATTGTTTGAGAGCTACGCTCGCAAGCTTCGTAAAAATCCTTGGGGCTATGTTTAGCCCGAATGGCATGGCTCCGAAGGCGTATAGTCTTCGTTGTAGCCTGAACCCTAGGTAGGGGGAGAGTCGATGGCTAATTGGAATGTGCCAGTAGGCGTCTGACAAGTTTATAGAGACGGAATATGCCCTCATGGGCAGTGAGGTCCTTATGTATTGCAGTGTTAGCATTTTGAATTTGCAATTCACTATGAACTTGTTAAGTGGCGACAAGTCCAGAATGACTCTGAGCTTTTCCGAGTCTTTCTTGGGAACACAAAACAGCCTCCCTTAGAAATTGATGGGCTTCACCCTTTTTCTCCAACAGTTCTTGAACGTACTCCTCCATAACGGGGGTGGAGTGTTGGAAAAACCGAAGGCACGGGGGTGGAGTGCTGTACCAGCTCCCGCCCAGTCTATTCTTGAGTAGGCTGTGGGCCCAGGGATCGAAGGTCCACCGATCCCGAAATTTCAGAAGTCTCCCTCCTACCGGTATCACCTCACTTGGACTGCCATCCTAAGGTCTTGCCTTCCTGACCACGACCACCCCTGAATCCCCTTCCCCTTGAGGGGCGTCTAGACGAGCCTCTGGCTGCTCCTCTAGGCTTTGCTCGAAAGGAAGTAGACTGCCCTTCGAACGCTGGGGTGAATGCCGTGGACTGTGTCGACACGGCCTAGGGTACCCACTGAAAGGTGGTCGGGGTTTGTGCCACGATCTGGGGCACTGGGGGCAATGGCAATTGCAGTTGCTGTTGTTGTCTATAAGGCTTGGCTGGCCGAGACGGTAGCCTAGTCCTCATAGTCTTCCTCTTTGGTTGAGGACCTTCATCCGGGGAAGACTTTCTTTTGATAGCCAGGCCCCACTTCTGGAGAAGGTTTCTATTCTCCAAGGCAGCTTTATCAACAACTTCTTTGACCAAGTCGGTAGGGAAAAAGGTCTTTTCCCTAAATGTTGGAGGAGATTAGTTTCTTTAGCTCGTGCCTCACCGTAGCCGAGGTAAACACGAACTCCCTACAAGCTCTCCTTGCCTTGACGAAGCCATAAAGGTCCTTCGTCACTGTGGCCAGATGAGGCTTGGCCACTACCATGAACATTTCATGGACCTTGGGGTCACTTGCCATCGTCTCGAGAGTAGTCTGAAGAGACATTGAGGCAGTCAGTCTTTCTTTTGTATCGAACTCACTTCGTAAAAGAAAGTCAGACAGCTTAGGGAGGTCCTTGCCGAACTGACGTCCGGCAATATCAGCCTCCAACTTTCCCACTGAGAACGTAAGATGGACGTCCTTCCAGTCTTTGTGGTCCATAGGCAGGGCCAGCGACAAGGGTTTACACTCCTCTAGGGAGGGGCAAGACTTGCCGGCCTCGATTGCTTTTAGTACAGCCAGAAACCCTTTCTGTAAAAAGGGGAAGGCTCTAGTAGGCGAGGACACAAAGGAAGGGAGCTTCCTATTCAATGCAGCTACCTTTGAGTTAGAGAAGCCCCTCTCTTTCATCGAGGATGAAAGTAGAGCTTGAGCCTTAGCATGGTCCATCACTATGACCTCCTTCTGCTCTGTCTCCTCCTTTGAAGCTGGTTCCTTCCTCAGCCGGACATAACGGTCCGGATATGATGCCTTGCTGGGCCAGAATTCCACCCTCCAGGGGAACTGAGCCCAGCTTATCCGAGATGACGATCTTTCCAGTCGTCATCGGCATGTGCTCAGCATACCTCCATGGGTTAGCATCTGAGCACAAGGGAAGGTCTTTTACATTGAGCTTTTTCTGGGGCCCATGTGATTCTGCAAGGCACTGCATTCGCAGTTCCATTGCAGCCGCCTTCTCCTGATTCTCCTTCTGCATTTGTTGGATCATTCCAACAATAGAAGAGAGGGCCTGTCCCAGCTCTACTGGGAGACCGGCCGATGTAGAGGGGCTTGAACTTCATCCTGGGCTTCTGCCAGGAGGTCTTCCTCCTGACACCCGTCCACATCAGACATCCTGTCATCTAGCTGGATGTCTTGCATCGTGACCGCGACTTCAGCATCCACCTGGATCTGAACTTAGGGGATCTCCTCTTGAGGCTGGGGAAACACTGCATCAGCTGATGCCTTAGGGAAAGGATACGCCCTCATCTTCTCACTTGGAAGATAAGGGCCAGAAGTGTTCTTTTGGAAGCCCCTTACCCAGGTACGAAGCTTCTACCTAGCCATTTAAATGTCTCATTAATCAGGTTAGTGCACACAATACATACCTGAGGGTCCCAATACCGGAGATCATCCTTGGAGACAGCGTATGCTGCGTGTCTCCTACAAAACTCATGTCCGCAGAGGTTCTTGCTGCTGACATT
>NC_090738.1:89171828-89204000 GCF_036898095.1 Palaemon carinicauda
AAAAAAAGGTTGTTATATTATTTGAATCCGTCATGAAATCTAAAAAGAGTATTTTACTGAATACTTTTTATATCATAGAAACTGTTGTAAAATTAAACACTGGCATATAGACTATTTAAGGGAATGTCAAGAAATCCTATTAACCAGATAAAATACTAAATTTCAGTGATTACAATTGTAGCATTAGCATTTGAGTATTTGGTTACATTCCACTGATACGTTGTACCTTCCATAGAGAGAGAGAGAGAGAGAGAGAGAGAGAGAGAGAGAGAGAGAGAGAGAGAGAGAGAGAGAGAGGGGGGGGGGCTTCACAATGCAATGCCATAGGATGTAGACATTCCTGCTAAGGCAATCATAGGGCCACTTTTATATAAGACTCTCAGCAAATATTCAACGCATCAAAATTTTAAAATGTTACACAAATATATCTCTTAACCTTAATAACCTTTTCTAGACGAGAAATGCCTTTTAAGGAGGTAAAAGAAAAAGTCTCATACAGGGTCGTACTCAAAGAAATCTGAAGTTCAAACGACAGGAAGAGAACAGCCTTATTGATTTCCCCGACACTTCACGCGCGTGAAAAGCATCGCGCTGACGTCAAAGAAATATAAATTGGAGAGACACGGCCAATGAAATGGAACTAGCTGAAGGAAAAAGACGAATATGTGTTCGAATAGTTGTATTGAAGTTGTTTGCACTCTAGTGGGTGATGTGATGTCAAATGTTAGGACTCTGTGGGTATATATGTGTGTTTTGGAAGCTACAGTATATATCTGTCTTTATGTCAATGAGAAAATAAGTATATGGAATGATATACCCTGTTATATAAAAAAAATACTTAGTTATAATAAGATATATAATAAAATCAATAAATATATGTATGTATGTATGTAAGTATGTATGAATGTATGTTATTTTTTACCTATATGAGTTTTTTTTTATTAGCAACTTTTTTCCAAGTAAAAACGAATCTAATCATTCTATATCTAGCTCAAACTAGACAACTGGAATGCCTTGAAATGGACAGAATAACTAGAAGAGATCCTAATATCCATCAAATACTTCAGGTTTATTGCCTGATCTGGTACCGCCATGGCGAGATACATTGGAGCCAATTTACTAGTAGCTCGTAATGTCTAGTTATTTTAGCTTCGAATAGTGCATAAGTAACCGTAATCCAGCTGGTTATTGCACTGTTGGACAATAATCATCGCAGTCGTATGACTCAATGGGATTTCTCAACCTGAGCTAATAATAAATAATCGAATGTATTTTCTCTTTCAGTGATTCTCAGGAAGATTTTTTTTTCTTTTTTTGATGGTGTGAGCTTTAAGGATACAATACTGGTGAGTTGGAGTTTATTTATTAGATCCAGTGATTTAGAACTGTTGTTTCATGGGTCGCAACTGTAAATATTTGTATATGTCCATAACTATTTAAATGGATATACGCACAAATTCACTGAAAAGCACACTTAGACAAACAAACAAACACATACACACATATTCATATATATATATATATATATATATATATATATATATATATATATATATATATATATATATATATATATATATATATTTATATTTATATATATATATATATATATATATATATATATATATATATATATATATATATATATATATATATATATATATATATAAGAGGATGAAAAGGACAGCAAGAAGATTTCGGATCATCTTACATATTTATTCTACATCAACGTTTCAGTAATCCATTCCCATCACCAGGGCTACATAAAACGCAAAATTATATTTACATTAGAAATTAATGATACATCTTTGCTTGAAATTGCTTTGGTATAAAAAAAAATATATTAAAAAAATCGGTTAAATGAATAAAAATACAGAAACCTAGATGGTATATAAAAACATATGGCTAATTGAGGTCCTTTACAATTATGATAATAAAAGCACTTGTGATCGAAATAGAATGTTAAAAAGAAATAATATACATATATGTAAATGAATGGTCGAACTTACTGTCAAGAGATGTGGCTGAAAACTATAAGAATATTTGAGAAAATCCTTGAGGAAAATGCTTTAACTACGAACAAAACATAATAGATCAACAAGGGATGATAGGTAATGGCAGTTAGGCAATATTTAATGGTGTGGAGGTGGTTTGATTATTTAAGAAAGGAGACAGTTTCTTGATGTAAAGAGATTCCAAAAGAAGGAGCGAAAGACAATCGGATGTTTGGGAAAGAATTTCGAAATGATTGTATTGTATATGAGTTTTACATGAGTTTGAGTGATTTCTTACTGAGGCAAATTCCTGGGATTTTTATATGGAACCAGTGCGATGACTGACACCCCTGTGGGAATCGATGCAGACCTTCAATAATCGTCGGGTAGACCCGATATAGTTTCCAAAATTACATTTTGGACAAGTATACTTGTAAACAACGAAGTACCGCATAAACTCCGGGAGGGTGTCTTTGAACCTGAAAAGTTTGCCAATATATAAAGGGTTTTAATATAAACTTAAAATTGGCATATGGATACTGAGTGCTGAGGGCTGTGGTGAGCTCGTTTCTGAAAAGTTTTTGGGGAACCTCGGGACATTTATATTTAGGCTGAAAAATATTATTAAGAAATTTATTAACAATTTTGTCAAAGAGGTGTGAAGGATAACAATTGTATGTAAAATAAGATTCAATAATCGTCGGGTAGACCCGATATAGTTTCCAAAATTACATTTTGGACAAGTATACTTGTAAACAACGAAGAACCGCATAAACTCCGTGATGGTGTCTTTGAACATGAAAAGTTTGTCAATATATAAAGGGTTTTAATATTAACTTAAAATTGGCATATGGATACTGAGTGCTGAGGGCTGTGGTGAGCTTGTTTCTGAAAAGAACATTTTTTACATATGTCAATGATACATACACTAGTTTTTGGGGAACCTCGGGACATTTATATTTAGGCTGAAAAATATTATTAAGAAATTTATTAAAAATTTTGTCAAAGAGGTGTGAAGGATAACAATTGTATGTGAAATAAGTTTTTAAAAATAACATTTCTTTATGGAAGTTATGCCAGTTCGAACATAAGGAATATGCTCTAAATAAAAGAGTTTGAATAGAGTTAATCTTGAAAGATTTCCAACAACTGGTAAAAAAATTAAGACCCAAGGCAGTGTATGTCTCTTTTCTAAAAATACCTGTAAGAAATCCCCTATTTGAGCATGAAATGTTTATGTCAAGGAATGGCAACTGGTTATCTTTTTCTATTTCCATGGTAAACTTAATGTTTGGGTGAATTCTATTTACATATTCTAAATACTTGTCAGTATGTCAGAGACATACACTGGTTTGGGTCTTAATTTTTTTAGCAGTTGTTCAAAATCATTCAAGATTCTCTTATGATCAAAAGAGTTTTTATTATCATAATTGTAAAGGACCTCAGTTAACTACATGTTTTTATATACCGTCTAGGTTTCTGTACTGTCATTTTTTTTTAACTGTTTTTCAATATTTTTTTATACCAAAGCAATTTGAAGCAAAATATGTATTAGCGATTGCAAAACGTGATTCACAATGGCATGATAGCGGAATTAACTGTCTATCAGATGGATGCGGGATTTGGAGCTAAGTATAAGATTTTATGCAGGATCGTGATTCATTAGCATGGAGTTCTGAGTATGAATGCAACACTCGAAATCTAATTAAAACGACATCTAGACTTGTCGGTATTGTAGGAATGTAAAGTGCGACAAGCCATTAATCTATCTCATCTCCACTTCCAATAATTTATAAACAGCAGCCTCCTAATTAAAACTTTTTTGGTATATCACAAAAAGATATAAATTTTTCAAGTCATAATTATGATTTAATAAAGTTTTCATACACTTTATTTTGAGTAAAATCTATAAATTTGCCTTTAATTTTCCCGTGAAAAAAAATGGATATCTAAAAAATGACACTTTCCCTCCAAATAAAATATACGATAGTTATAAACATCTGGGTACGAAGTTGGTTGGTTACTCCACATACTCGTTGCTGAGTAAATTGAATAAGCGATAAGCTTACCTTTGTTCTAAACAACAGCATAAATCAAGGTAATGTACTGTTTTCCTAATCTTTTGAATAGTCATTTATACTAACGATAAACGAAGGTTCAACAAAGGTAGTATTTTATCCATTGGGAGGAGATAATCGATATAATTCATTTGTTATAAAAGAAATATTGTATACTTTGTAAGAACGATTAGTGTACGAAGTTATAACTATAGAGTAAAGTTGATGAAACATATATATAAGGGAAACATAATTCTGTCTTATCATGATGAATCCATGGTAATTTGATATATAGAAAAAAATTCTCCACTTTAGTGTACCGAAAATAAAATTTTGTTTAAATATCTATTATAATTAATTGAAATACATACTTTATTATTTTACATTGTAATTTTAGTAAATTTGAAATAAATCATAATTTCTAATTTAATATTATAGTAGTTATATTAGATACAATTTGGTGTGTGCTACTAGGCTTATAAATAAATTACAAATTATATTAGATTATTCAGGAAATCTGATGACATAACAAGAGCCACCCCACTTCACCCCAAAAAAGGTTGCTATATTACTTGAATCCGTCATAAAATCTAAAAAAAGAGTATTTTACTGAATACTTTTAATATCATAGAAACTGTTGTAAAATTAAACACTGGCATATAGACTATTTAAGGGAATGTCAAAAAATCCTATTAACCAGATAAAATAATAAATTTCAGTAATTAGAATAGTAGCATTGACATTTGAGTATTTGGTTATATTCCACTGATACGTTGTACCTTCCATAGAGAGAGAGAGAGAGAGAGAGAGAGAGAGAGAGAGAGAGAGAGAGAGAGAGAGAGAGAGAGAGAGAGAGAGAGAGAGAGAGAGAGAGAGAAAGGGGGGAACTTCACAATGCAATACCATAGCATGTAGACATTCATACTAAGGCAATCATAGGGCCACTTTTATATAAGACTCAGTAAATATTCAACGCATCAAAATGATAAAATGTTTCACAAATATATCTCTTAACCTTAATAACCTTCTCTAGACGAGAAAAGCCTTTTATGGAGGTAAAAGAAAAAGTCTCATGCAGGGTCGTACTCAAAGAAATCTGAAGTTCAAACGACAGGAAGAGAACAGCCCTATTGATTTCCCCGACACTTCGCCCACGTGAAAAGCATCGCGCTGCCGTCACAGAAATATAAATTGGAGAGACACGGCCAATGAAATGGAACTAGCTGAAAGAAAAATACGAATATGTGTTCGAATAGTTATATTGAAGTTGTTTGCACTCTAGTGAGTGATATAATGTCAAATATTAGGACTCTAAGGGTATATATGTGTGTTTTGGAAGCTACAGTATATATCTGTCTTTATGTCAATGAGAAAATAAGTATATGGAATGATATACCCTGTTATATATACAAAATACTCAGTTATAATAAGATATATAATAAAATCATTAAATATATGTATGTATGTATGTATGTAAGTTATTATTTTTTCCTACATGAGTTTTTTTTTATTAGTAATTTTTTTCCAAATAAAAAAGAATCTAATCATTCTATATCTAGCTCAAACTAGACAACTGGAATGCCTTCAAATGGACAGAATTACTAGAAGAGATCCTAATATCCAACAAATACCTAAGGTTTATTGCCTGATCTAGTACCCGTCATGGCGAGATACATTGGAGCCAATTTACTAGTAGCTCGTAATGTCTAGTTATTTTAGCTTCGAATAGTGCATAAGTAACCGTAATCCAGGTGGTTATTGGACTGTTGGACAATAATCATCGCAGTCGTATGACTCAATGGGGTTTCTCAACCTGAGCTAATAATAAATAGGCGAATGTACTTTCTCTTTCAGTGATTCTCAGAAAGATTTTTTTTCTTTTTTTGATGGTGTGAGCTTTAAGGATACAATACTGGTGAGTTGGAGTTTATTTATTAGATCCAGTGATTTAGAACTGTTGTTTCATGGGTCGCAACTGTAAATATTTGTATATGTCCATAACTATTTAAATGGATATACGCACAAATTCACTGAACAGCACACTTAGACAAACAAACAAACACATACACACATATTCATATATTTATATATATATATTTATATATATATGTATGTATATATATATATATATATATATATATATATATATATATATATATATATATATATATATATATATATATATATATAACGGATTTTGAGCGAAGCGAAAAATCTATTTTTGGGTAAGATAGCCATGTCGTCCTGATGGAAGTTCCTTAAAGGCAGCTTCCTAGGGTATATTACAACTACAGCGATATTCCCAGAGAATTTACCTTCAGGTACCCAGAATTCTAACTCCTGGAGCGAGTATCCCTAAAAAAGACCTTAGGGATATCGTAAATATCAGTGGACGTATTCTTGACACGCCTCATAGCAATCTATACCCCGAATAGAGTTAACACTTCGTAGGGGTAAAATGGCAAGAAAACGAAAACGATAAGAAAGGGGGGAGCCGTTCATAAGGCATCCCTCCTCCCCGTTTCGAAAGCGTGCCCTGCGCCGCTCACGGCGCCATCTGTATTCCTTGTAGCGATACACGAGGTGCTACAGATACTGTATGTAGGGAGGGGTCCTACTATCCTTTTCACTCATATTTATTTTGAAAAGGAGCAGGGCGGGTCCATCAGGACGACATGGCTATCTTACCCAAAAATAGATTTTTCGCTTCGCTCAAAATCCGTTTTTTGGGCTCAAGCCATGTCGTCCTGATGGAAGTATACCAGAGCATTACTGTATCTGTGGATTCTCAATACGTGCCGTACTCCTCAAGAATGTTTCTTAGTCAACTCGACTGACAGACCTAAGATGTTACCGTTATACATCTTTTCACTAATCATAAGCCATGAGAGTGCTTCCTGCCCCCTACAGGGAGGAGTCCTACTAGACTCTAGAAACGAACGAAGAGTACATATTCCTATGTATGAATCACTCGCTAGCCAGTACCATATAGTGGTCTCACTCTATATGAAGCGAAGTCTTACGGGACTACCGTATCCAAAAGAAAAAGTCCCGACCAGCACCCTGGTCGAAGTAAAAATAGACAAAAGGTTATATCTGCGTAGGATTAAACTTGCTGCTACCACCGTCCTCAGAAAGGGGTGGAGTCCTTATTGCTAAGGAAAGTATAAACCAGTATAATCCAGGCTTTGCATTAAGGAATAGGCTATTATAGATATCCCCGATTAATATACATAGGCTAAATGCTCAAAAAACAATATGAAATCAAAAAATATAGGTGAAGGAGACGCAAGGTTCCCGAGAACAAGTTTATTGAGAAACAATAAATAGATATGGTCACCATAAATATGTACATATGCTAGGTGGATGACCAACAATTTTCACAAGTACTGTAGTGCATGGATGAATGATTATCTGAAAGAAAACATATGTGTCACTTACACATACCCCGGTATCAAACTTAACGTCCATGTTACTACTTTGCTGACAATAGCGTTGGCAAACGCTTGGCACACCTGTCTGTACTTATGTTACCATCACCATCACGTTGGAACAGTCACTGTGGGCTCTGAGAGCCTACACTACCAGTTATATCAACATATATAACTAACTATTCACCCAAGAATCCAAGTCCCAAATGATTCCGCTGTTCCTCGCAGAGTTAAACAGCAGGGTTAACGACGCAACCAACTGCTACCACAGACCTCTTTAGCTGCTCCACTTGCTTAGCATAGTGGCGAAAGAATACCCTGGAAGACTTCCAGCCAGTGTATGAACGAAGGTGTTCAAAATCCATAAAATTAAAGAAGTTTAAAGATGAAGCAACTTTCCTCGGATCATGACCTGCGGGTGAACTGTCAGGATCCGCTCTGCGAATAAAATATGTAATTTTCGCCCTAAGTTGATTTAAAGATAAATTCGAGCCCGATGTTTCTCCTCTGAATAGTTGGCCCCCATGGAAGTCTGAAGTTCTACGAAGATAGACCTTAAGGCATTCTACGGGACATAGAGATGCATCTTCTTTCAGAGGGCAGATTCTCCAGGGACCCCACCTGTTGGTGGGCAACTCGTTCTTAGCGAGAAACGTAGGGTCCGGAAACAGGTTCAGTTCTCCCCCATCCAGGAACTGAACTCGGCCCTCCTCTCTCGAGAGGGCCACAATCTCACTAACTCTGGCCCCAGAAGCAAGGGCAAAAAGGAAGATCACTTTTTGAGTCAGGTCCTTCAACGCACATTCCTCATTATCTAGTAATGAGGCAAAATGAAGGACTTTGTCTAATGACCATGAAATAGGCTTTGGAGGAGCTGATGGTCTAAGCCTAGCACAGGCCTTTGGGATCTTATTAAACATTTCGTTAGCGAGGTCTACCTGGAAGGCATATAGAATGGGTCTTGTTAGAGCTGACTTACATGTAGAAATTGTGTTCGCCGCCAGCCCCTGTCCGTGGAGGTGAATGAAGAAGGATAGGCAGAACTCCGTAGAGATCTCGTGCGGGTTCTTATCTTTGACAAAGGCTACCCATTTCTTCCATGCAGATTCGTACTGCCTCCTAGTAGACTTACACTTGTATTCTTCCAGGAAGTCGATACTATCTTTCGAGATTCCGAACCGTTTCTTCACCGCTAGGGAGAGAAAATCATGAGCTGCAGGGTTCGGGTCTTCTGTAATGAAGCGAAGACAGTCGACTTCTGGACTTGCTGGGACAGAACTGGGTCCGGGAGTGGAAGGAACTTCAGTCGTAGTTCCAGAGCCAGAGGGAACCATACACTGTTCGGCCACTTGTGGGCCACTATTGCTGCTACTCCCTTGAAGGATCTCAGTTTGTTGAGGACCCTCAACATCAGATTGTGAGGGGGAAACAGGTAGATCCTGGACCATCTGTTCCAATCGAGGGACATCGCATCTATTGCTTCTGCCGAGGGGTCCACATATGGGGACACATATTTCGGCAGCTTCTTGTTGTCCTTCGTCGCGAAGAGGTCTATCTGCAGTTCTGGGACTTGTCTCAAGATGAAAGAGAATGATCCTGCGTCTAGGGACCATTCTGTCTCTATCGGTGTTACCCTGGATAGAGCGTCCGCGGTCACATTCCGGACTCCTTGAAGGTGAACTGCTGACAGGTGCCACTTCTTCTTCTCCGCCAGTCGGAATATGGCTAACATCACCTGGTTGAGAGGTGGGGATCTCGATCCCCGCCGATTCAGACATTTCACAACCACCTCGCTGTCCAGTACCAACCTTACGTGGATCGAGTGACGTGGGGATACTTTCTTCAGGGTCAGAAGTACTGCCATAGCTTCTAGAAAGTTTATGTGAAAGGTCCCAAATAGCTTGGACCAGATTCCTTGCACTTTTTTCCGATGGGAGTGACCCCCCCACCCTACCTTTGAGGCGTCTGTGTGGATTGTCACTGACGGGAGGGGTGGCTGAAGAGGTAGAGACCTCTTTAGACGACTGGCTTGAGACCACGGTCTGAGAAGAGAACGTAGCCGAAGTGGGACCGGTCTCTTCACGTCCCTTCGCTCTTTCGATGCAAAGGTTCTCCATACTCCCGCTGCATCTTTTAGCTGTGCTCTTAGCACAGGGTCTGTTACTGATGCAAACTGAAGAGAGCCCAAAACCCTCTCTTGTTCGCGTCTTGATATCCTCTCGGAACCTAGAAGTCTCCTGACAGACCCTGCTATTTCCTTCCTCTTTGACATCGGGATGGAAAGACGGTGTGACACTAAATCCCAGTGAATTCCCAACCACTGGAACCTCTGAGCTGGAGAAAGACGAGACTTCTTTCTGTTGATCATGAAGCCTAGATATTCCAGGAACTGAATCACTTGTAGGGAAGCTTGCAAGCATTCTGCTCTGGATGCTGCCCACACCAACCAATCGTCCAGGTAGGCTACTACCTGGAACCCTTTTAGGCGTAACTGTTTGAGAGCTGCGCTCGCAAGCTTCGTAAAGATCCTTGGGGCTATGTTTAGTCCGAAGGGCATCGCCCTGAAAGCGTAAAGTTTTTGTTGTAGCTTGAATCCTAGGTAGGGGGAGAGACGACGACTTATTGGAACGTGCCAATATGCGTCTGACAAGTCGATGGAGACGGTATATGCCCTCTTGGGCAGTAAGGCCCTTATGTGTTGTAACGTTAACATCTTGAACTTGTGGTTCACTATGAACTTGTTGAGTGGTGACAAGTCCAGAATGACTCTGAGTTTCCCCGAGTCTTTCTTGGGAACACAAAACAGCCTCCCTTGGAACTTGATGGACTTTACCCTCCTGATCACCTTTTTCTCCAACAGATCTTGGGTGTACTCCTCCAAAACGGGGGTGGAGTGTTGGAAAAATTGAGGGCACTGGGGCGGAGTACTGTACCAACTCCAACCCAGTCCATTTTTGAGAAGGCTGTGGGCCCAGGGATCGAAGGTCCAGCGATCCCGGAAATACTGAAGTCTCCCACCTACCGGCGACACTTCACTTTGACTGTCCTGCAGTCTTGCCTCCCTGGCCGCGACCACCTCTGAATCCTCGTCCCCTAGAGGGGCGTCTTGATGACCCTCTAGCTGCTCCTCTGGGCCTTGCACGAAACGTGGTCGACTGTCCCTCGAACACGGGATTGAATGCAGGGGAAGCTGATGACATGGCTTGGGGAACCCATTGGAAGGTGGTCGGGGTCTGGGCTACCAGTTGTGGAACCGGAGGCAAAGCTGGCTGTTGCTGCTGTGGTCTTTGCTGTTTGAAGGACTTGGCTGGACGGGAGGAAAACCTTGACTTCTTCGCCTTTCCTTTCGGCTGAGGGCCCTCATCCGGAGAAGACTTCCTCTTAAGGGACAGGCCCCACTTCAGGAGAAGATTGCGGTTCTCAGTGGCTGCCTTGTCCACGATCTCTTTGACCACGTCCTTGGGAAAGAGATCTTTACCCCAGATGTTGGATGAAATTAGCCTCTTGGGTTCGTGCCTCACTGTGGCCGAGGCGAACACAAACTCCCTACAGGCTCTCCTTGCTTTAACAAAGCAATAGAGGTCCTTGGTTACTGTGGCCAGATGGATTTTGGCCATAACCATGAACATCTCTGGCATCTTGGGGTCGCTAGCCATCGTCTCCATGTTGGTCTGGAGAGACATCGAGGCTGCCAGGCGCTCCTTTGTGTCCAATTCCCTCCGTAGAAGGAATTCCGACAACTTGGGAAGGTTTTCGCCGAACTGCTGTCCTGCAATGTCGGCGTCCAACTTCCCAACCGAGAAAGTAAGGTGCACCTCCTTCCAGTCCTTATTATCCATTGGCAATGCCAGCGATAGAGGTTTACATTCCTCCAAAGACGGGCACGGCTTGCCAGCTTCAACCGCCTTGATGACGGCCGCAAACCCCTTTTGCATAAAGGGGAAGGCCCTAGCCGGGGAGGATACAAAGGAGGGGTGTTTCTTGCTCAAGGCGGCAACCTTCGAGTTTGAGAACCCCCTCTCCTTTAAAGCAGCTGTCAAAGTGGCTTGAGCCTTGGAGTGATCCAGGATAATCACCTCCTTTGGTTCCGTCTCCTCCTTCGAAGCCGGCTCCTTCTTCAAACGGACATAGCAGTCCGGGTAGGCCCCTCTACTGGGCCAGAATTCCACCTCCTCAAGGGGAACTGAACCCAGTTTCTCCGACATGACGATCTTCCCAATCGTCATCGGCATGTGCTCGGCATATCTCCACGGGTTGGCATCCGAGCACAGAGGAAGGTCCTTAACGTTGAGCTTCTTTGGAGGTCCACGTGATGCTGTGATCTTCTGCATCTGGAGCTCCAAAGTAGCGGCCTTCTGATTATTCTCCCTCTGCATCTGTTGGATCATACCAACGATGGAAGAGAGAGCCTGTCCAAGCTCTGCTGGAAGAGCGGACGAGGTAGAGGGGATAGGATCAGGGACCTGAACCGGCACGTCTGATGATACGGGAACCTCTTCCTCCACGGCAATAGGATCTCGATCCTGCTCCTCGCCCTCTGCGAGGAGATCCTGCTCCGCACGATCGGACAAGTCGGACATCTTGTCGTCCAACTGGATGTCCTGCAAGGCGTCAGCGACATCCTCCTCCACTGGGATCTGGATCAGAGGGATCTCCGGCCGAGGCTGGGGAACAACAGCATCAGGGGAAGCCTTGGGAAAAAGGTATGCCCTCATCTTCTCGTTAGGAAGATAAGGTCCAGTGGTGTTTTTCTGAAAACCCCTTACCCATACGCGAAGCCTCTCCCTCGCTGCATCTCTTGACTCCGCCGACCTAGGGGATTCAAAAGCCTCTGATAGCAGGTTAGTACATACAGCACATACCTGCGGATCCCAGTAACGATGTTCATCATTGGAGGCTGCACAAGCCGCGTGCCTCCTACACGAGGTATGTCCGCAAAAGTTCTTACTGCGGACATTGCAGAAGACACTATCACACTTCGGATGCTCCTCCTGTAAAAGAAGAAAAATTTCCATGAATATCAAGTGAATTTTAATTCACATGTAACAAATGAGTATTCAACAAGAATAAGGGAAAGACACCTACTTGTGAAACCCACACAAACACCTGTGGAAGCCCACCAGCCAAGTCACATAGTTAGTCTTTACTAGAATAACCAGAGAACGTATTTCCAAAGGAAATTAGGTGTAGCTCACACCTAAGGTAAAATAATACCATTCTGGCCAGGAATAAAAGAATTATCTTTTATCCTTGTAAGGCGACACCAGGTGATTATACCAGTAACACAAGTAAGATAGAAAAAGACAGTGTTGTAACCTACTACATCATGAACTCCCTTGGTTGAATATACCACCAAGAGAGGACTGATACAGTACCTGAGGGTGGTGTGCCAGCCGGCTATTGCCGCTCAGCACCCCCCCCCCCCCTTGTTTTCGAAAGGTAGATCTCAAGTACACAACATCAGATCACCTTTATTGGGGAGAACTCCAGAACCCATGCCTGAACCGGCCGGCAGTGGTTGCCAGACCGTAGCCACCCGGTTTGCACTGAGTTGCCGGCCATCATATTTAGTGGCCGGCTGACTGGGCAGTGTCGCGGGCCGGCCGGCAGCAGTAAACAAACCCTGTCGGCTGGCCCCCACACTAGGCAGCGCTCGGCTGCCGGCCCCACTTGTAGTGGCCGGCAGATGAGCAATAGACCGGCCGGCAAAGGTATACACCCAACGCCGACCGACAGCAAGAGAACTGGAGAACACCCCTCCCCACCGACGGCCGGCCTGTAGGCCGGCAGACGGCAAGGACAACACATACTAAGACAAAAGAATGAGTGCCGGGTTAAGAGACTATAAGTCTCTGGGCCCGGCACCCGAAAGAGTGCCGAAAGGAAGGGGGAGACACTAAGTCAAGCTTCCTAACCGCTGCCTACTGAATTTTCAGACGGCAGCGATAGAGGGACCAAGAAAGGACCGGGCAGCACTCACAGTAATGGTCTCTGCCGGTCGGCACACTTTGCCGGCCGACAGGAGACCACGTCAGTTCCTCATCCCAACCTAGGCTAGGCAAGGATGCAGACGACTGACACAATGAACGGAAAAAGAGAAGGGAAGGACAGAGGGTCCTATCCAACCTTACCTTGGTTAAGGGTCATTCCCAACTAAGACAGTTCATCTCAGTTAGAGAAAGACCCGAGAGGGAGGCCGGCACTACTGGCTGCCTCCCACGAACCACGGCAAGGAAGGAATTGCCTTTCCAGAAAAGGGAACATATCCCGAGACCGGAACGGCAAGGACAGTCTGATGAGTCACCGAGTAAAGGGATCACTACTGGAACCCAACAAGGTGGACTAAGGGGGTAACCCTTAGTGCCCGAGTCAATCGGCAAGGGAGACTCTGCCCCATGCCAGACAAACCGGGCTCAGACTAAACACTGTTGTACTGTCACCCTCTGAACCAACACTGTTGGAACGGGAAAGTACAGTACTACTCCAGCATAGATATATTTGAAGATTAATTCAAATAAACCACTAGAGTTAAGCCTAAGGCTTAAACAGAGGGAAAGGGTTTGCCCCTTCCCCAAAGAGAAGGGAGCAAACGGGGAACAGATAATATTATAATGACCTAAGACAACCTAGCCTAGGCACTAAGAGAATCGATTACCTAATTCACCGAAACTCACATCAATACTATCTTGGAAGGTACTCGAAAAGGACTAATATGTATAACGTTGCCTAACGCTTAAAGCAATAATTTCACATTTGGAAGACTAATTATCATGCAGGAAGTACATAGGCCAACAACTAGCCTACGAAGACTAGTGTTGGTAGCCTTGGCAATTTCGCCAGGCACACTACTATCGCATCATAACAGAATTCCTAAATAAGCTAAGTAGCTAATATTTAAGCGCAAAGGGGGCTGGGAACGTCGCTCTTGCTAACAAATAAATCCTATTCTAGCGAGCGACAGCATCCATGATGCCTCCAGCAGGCAACAGCTCTTGTATCAAAGATAACTCTTTTAATAACTTTAATTTTAACCAAGAGCCTACATTTATACATAAAAGAAATAATACTCAACTTATCCGAGGCAGAAGAAGTTGGAGAAAGCATTATTAACGAGAAAATTCCAAGATTGGGTAGTAAACAGGGAAAAATACACCGAGTCGTAGAGCTACGCAAAAAGGAATACAGATGGCGCCGTGAGCGGCGCAGGGCACGCTTTCGAAACGGGGAGGAGGGATGCCTTATGAACGGCTCCCCCCTTTCTTATCGTTTTCGTTTTCTTGCCATTTTACCCCTACGAAGTGTTAACTCTATTCGGGGTATAGATTGCTATGAGGCGTGTCAAGAATACGTCCACTGATATTTACGATATCCCTAAGGTCTTTTTTAGGGATACTCGCTCCAGGAGTTAGAATTCTGGGTACCTGAAGGTAAATTCTCTGGGAATATCGCTGTAGTTGTAATATACCCTAGGAAGCTGCCTTTAAGGAACTTCCATCAGGACGACATGGCTTGAGCCCAAAAATATATATATAAGGATGAAGAGGTCAGCAAGAAGACTTCGGATTATCTTACATATTTATTCTACATCAACGTTTCGGGAATCCATTCCCATCATTAGGGCTACATAAAACGCAAAATTATATTTACATTAGAAATTAATGATAAATCTTTGCTTAAAATTGCTTTGGTATAAAAAAAATTATATGTATTAAAAAGAAAATCGATTAAAAGGATAAAAATACAGAAACCTAGACGGTATATAAAAACATGTGGCTAACTGAGGTCCTTTACAATTATGATAATAAAAACACTTGTGATCAAAATAGAATGTTAAAAAGAAATAATATACATATATGTAAATGAATGGTCGAACTTACTGTCAAGAGATGTGGCTGAAAACTATAAGAATATTTGAGAAAATCATTGAAGAAAATGCTTTAACTACAAACAAAACATAATAGATCAACAAGGGATGATAGGTAATGCCAGTTAGGCAATATGTAATGGTGTGGAGGTGGTTTGATTATTTAAGAAAGGAGACAGTTTCTTGATGTAAAGAGATTCCAAAAGAAGGAGCGAAAGATAATTGGATGTATGGGAAAGAATTTCGAAATGATTGTATGAATATTTGAGAAAATCCTTGAAGAAAATGCTTTAACTACGAACAAAATATAATAGATCAACAAGGGATGATAGGTAAGGGCAGTTAGGCAATATGTAATGGTGTGGAGGTGGTTTGACTATTTAAGAGAGGAGACAGTTTCTTGATGTAAAGATATCCCAAAAGAAGGAGCGAAAGACAATCGGATGTTTGGGAAAGAATTTCGAAATGATTGTATTGTATATGAGTTTTACATGTGTTTGAGTGATTTCTTATTGAGGAAAATTCTTGGGATTTTAATATGGAACCAGTCCGATGACTGACACCCCTATGGGAATCGATGCGGACCTTCAGTAATCGTCGGGTAGACCCAATATAGTTTCCAAAATTACATTTTGAACAAGTATACTTGTAAACAACGAAGTACCGCATCAACTCCGGGAGGGTGTCTTGGAACCTGAAAAGTTTGCCAATATATAAAGGGTTTTTAATATAAACTTAAAATTGGCATATGGATACTGAGTGCTGAGGGCTGTGGTGAGCTCGTTTCTGAAAAGAACATTTTTTACATATGGCAATGATACAAACACTAGTTTTTTGGGAACCTCGGGACATTTATATTTAGGCTGAAAAATATTATTAAGAAATTTATTAACATTTTTGTCAAAGAGGTGTGAAGGATAACAAATGTATGAAAAATAAGTTTTTAAAAATAAAATTTCTTTATGGAAGTTATGCCAGTTCGAACATAAGGAAAATGCCGTAAATAGAATGGTTTGAATAGAGTTAATCTTGAAAGATTTCCAACAACTGGTAAAAAAGTTAAGACCCAAAGCAGTGTATGTCTCTTTTCTAAAAATACCTGTAAGAAATCCCCTATTTGAGCATGAAATGTTTATGTCAAGGAATGGCAACTGGTTATCTTTTTCTATTTGCATGGTAAACTTAATGTTTGGGTGAATTCTATTTACATATTCTAAATACTTGTCAGTATGTCAGAGACATACACTGGTTTGGGTCTTAATTTTATTAGCAGTTGTTCAAAATCATTCAAGATTCTTTTATGATCACAAGAGTTTTTATTATCATAATTGTAAAGGACCTCAGTTAACATGTTTTTATATACCGTCTAGGTTTCTGTACTGTTATCCTTTTAACTGTTTTTTTTTTATATTTTTTATACCAAAGCAATTTTAAGCAAAATATGTATCATTAACTTCTAATGTAAAGATAATTTCGTGTTTTATGTAGCCCTGATGATAGGAATGGGTTCCCGAAACGTTGGTGTAGAATAAATATCTAAGATGATCCGAAGTCTTCTTGCTGGCCTCTTCATCCTTAAACTGAAGCTTGCCAGAAGCGAAAATCTTACTAGTTATGTGTATATATATACATATACATATATATATATATATATATATATATATATATATATATATATATATATATATATATATATATATATATATATATATATATATATATATGTATATATATATATATATATATGTGTGTGTGTGTGTGTGTGTGCGTGTCTGTGTCTGTGTGTATGTGCGTGTCTGTGTCTGTGTGTATGTTAGTGTTGATCTATAGTATGGTGGATAGATAAAAACAAAACAGCTAACAACAGGAGACCTTATTTGCATGACATCACCCCAAAACCGGCAAGCACAAATAATGAGGACATGGTAAATATTACATTTTCACACGAAAATATGTCATACACATGTCATGAAGAAATTTAAATAGTAACTTCATCATAAACTTTATCAGAAACACGTGGAATAAATTCATAGATTCTTCTTTTTTCTTTTTTTTTTGTGCATAATTCCATTCCAACTAACCATTAGCATATAAAGAGAAAAAGGGAGCTATCTTGTTTTCAGGTGGGGAAAAATAGCGTTGCCATATTTCGTATTTATACAAGGGCTCATAATTGTTTTTTTTTTCCGGGCAATATTATATAACCCTTCCATGTATTTCTTTTTAAATGCAGCTACACACTATAAAACGGTTTAAAAGGTAATTCATATTAGTATGGCATCAATATGCATAATTATATTTTCATGACAAAATATAGCTTTTTTCCATTTATCGTCTGCTTTATGAAAATTTTGTAGATACTAAATACAATCTTCGTTAATTAACAAGATCATCACAAGACAATATATTGAAAAATTCGTAGATTGATGTATTTCGTTTAAGGTCTAATAACACACGTACATTCTCTCTCTCTCTCTCTCTCTCTCTCTCTCTCTCTCTCTCTCTCTCTCTCTCTCTCTCTCTCTCTCTCTATATATATATATATATATATATGTATATATATATATATATATATATATATATATATATATATATATATATATATATATATATATATATATATATATATATCCATCCATCCATATACCAAGGCACTTCCCCCAATTTTGGGGGGTAGCCGACACCAACAATGAAACAAAACAAAAAGGGGACCTCTACTCTCTATGTTCCTTCAGCCTAATAAGGGACTCAACCGAGTTCAGCTGGTACTGCTAGGGTGCCACAGCCCAACCTTCCACATTTCCACCAGAGATGAAGCTTCATAATGTTGACTCCCCTACTGCTGCTACCTCCGCGGTCATCTAAGGCACCGGAGGAAGCAGCAGGCCCTACTGGAACTGCGTCACAATCGCTCGCCATTCATTCCTATTTCTAGCACGCTCTCTTGCCTCTCTCACATCTATCCTCCTATCACCCAGAGCTTTCTTCACACCATCCATCCACCCAAACCTTGGCCTTCCTCTTGTACTTCTCCCATCAACTCTTGCATTCATCCCCTTCTTTAGCAGACAACCATTTTCCATTCTCTCAACATGGCCAAACCACCTCAACACATTTATATCCACTCTAGCCGCTAACTCATTTCTTACACCCATTCTCTCCCTCACCACTTCGTTCCTAACCCTATCTACTCGAGATACACCAGCCATACTCCTTAGACACTTCATCTCAAACACATTCAATTTCTGTCTCTCCATCACTTTCATTCCCCACGACTCCGATCCATACATCACAGTTGGTATAATCACTTTCTAATTTAGAACTCTCTTTACATTCATGCCCAACCCTCTATTTTTTACTACTCCCTTAACTGCCCCCAATACTTTGCAACCTTCATTCACTCTCTGACGTACATCTGCTTCCACTCCACCATTTGCTGCAACAATAGACCCCAAGTACTTAAACTGATCCACCCCCTCAAGTAACTCTCCTTTCAACATGACATTCAACCTTGCACCACCTTCCCTTCTCGTACACCTCATAACCTTACTCTTACCCACATTAACTCTCAACTTCATTCTCTCACACACCTTTCCAAATTCTGTCACTTGTCGGCCAAGCTTCTCTTCTGTGTCTGCTACCAGTACAGTATCATCCGCAAACAACAACTGATTTACCTCCCATTCATGGTCATTCTCGCCTACCAGTTTTAATCCTCGTCCAAGCACTCGAGCATTCACCTCTCTCACCACTCCATCAACATACAAGTTAAACAACCACGGCGACATCACACAGCCCTGTCTCAGCCCCACTCTCACCGGAAACCAATCACTCACTTCATTTCCTATTCTAACACATGCTTTACTACCTTTGTATAAACTTTTCACTGCTTGCAACAACCTTCCACCAACTCCATATAACCTCATCACATTCCACATTGCTTCCCTATCAACTCTATCATATGCTTTCTCCAGATCCATAAACGCAACATACACCTCCTTACCTTTTGCTAAATATTTCTTGCATATCTGCCTAACTGTAAAAATCTGATTCATACAACCCCTACCTCTTCTAAAACCACCCTGTACTTCCAAGATTGCATTCTCTGTTTTATCCTTAATCCTATTAATCAATACTCTACCATACACTTTTCCAACTACACTCAACAAACTAATACCTCTTGAATTACAACACTCATGCACATCTCCCTTACCCTTATATAGTGGTACAATACATGCACAAACACCCAATCTACTGGTACCATTGACAACACAAAACACATATTAAACAATCTCACCAACCATTCAAGTACAGTCACACCCCCTTCCTTCAACATCTCAGCTTTCACACCGTCCATACCAGATGCTTTTCCTACTTTCGTTTCATCTAGTGCTCTCCTCACTTCATCTATTGTAATCTCTCTCTCATTCTCATCTCCCATCACTGGCACCTCAACACCTGGAACAGCAATTATATATGCCACCCTATTATCCTCAACATTCAGCAAACTTTCAAAATATTCCGCCCATATTTTCCTTGCCTCCTCTCCTTTTAACAACCTTCTATTTCCATCTTTCACTGTCTCTTCAATTCTTGCGCCAGCCTTCCTTACTCTCTTCACTTCTTTCCAAAACTTCTTCATATATATATATATATATATATATATATATATATAAATATATATATAGTGTATATATACATATATATACACACACACACACATATATATATATATATATATATATATATATATATATATATATATATATATATATATATATATATATATATATATATATATACATATATAAATATGTATATGTGTGTGTGTGTGTGTGTGTATTGTAAATGCTTAAGGTTTAAAATTTTCCCCACGAAGTTTAAGAAACAGGAAAACCAAAAAAAAAAAAAAAAAAGATAGGAATAATAGAAAATAGAGAAAATTAAACCGAATAGTGTCAAGTAAAACTAGATTGAATTCAAAATCCCCAAACCATTTTACTCACTCGTCAATTCACGCAGAGGAAGAGGATGGAAGTTTATGATCCCCTGACAAGTAAGGATTTCCTTAAGACTTTAATGTAGGAGGAAAAGGTTTAAGGGGGGCGGCGGGCCCCCGGATATAGGATGGTTTCACAGGCTTATTGAGGTATGGATCTAATAACCCTAACAAGCTTAATCATCACAGTCCCAATATTTGCCTTATAGGGTTTAGGGGAGGAGGAGGAGGAGGAGGAGGTCAACTGGTGGCCCTTCTCTACCCCTCTGACATATCAATCTTTTCCGTCCAGGGACTCGAGTGGTTCAAGACTGACATTAAAGAGGGAATTAGTGTCAACAAGGAAGGGGATATGATGTAATTTTCTAAAGATTAATGCTGAGAGTAAATACAACTTGCAATAAAACAATATCGTCTCAATTTATAACTAAGGGAGTTATGAAATCGATCATAATAAGAGACATTAAATCCGCTGGTTTAACCTAATGAATTGTTTATGGTTTCTGGACTTTGAAAGGAAAGGGTTATCAGATACACCAAGATAAAAGACGTTAGCAAAACTGTAAACTAATTTCTGACTTGTAAATCTAGAGAGGAATTTCTAAAGATCTATTTATTATAGAATCATAAACTCGGAAACTTGGGGGTTTAATTTCTTAGAATTTCGTCTTCTCAAGAAGATAGAATAGAGAATGTGTGTGACAAGAGAAGAAGAAAGAATGCAAAGTAGAGTATAATTATGTGGTTTAACTTATATTCAGATCCCAGGAAATTTTTATATTTACTTAGCTGGTTTAACTACTGTACATTTAGTTTATTGAAGCAATTGACTTGTTTAAATAAAGCTAATAACATCTTTTAATTTTAAATATCTGCAAAAATCTAAATAATTATCTAAAATGTACTAATAATTTGTTTAAATAAGAAAAAAATATGCCTTGCTTCACCTGTGAAGGGTATTATAAAATGAATTGAACCACTATGATCTAAAAAATAAACGAAATTGTTAAATTTTAATGAATATGTTACTACTGATTTAGTATGGAATATCTAATTTATTCATCTTATAGTAAATTTAGAAAAAAAATTATATTTATTTTTTTTTCTTTACAAATAATCCAAAGACCATAAATGTACAGATCCACATGAACAAAATATTAAACAAAATAGTTTTTTAGTTTATAGGATACACAATTTACGTATATATGTATATATATATATATATATATATATATATATATATATATATATATGTATATATATATATATATATATATATATATATATATATATATATATATATATATATATATATATATATATATATATATATATATATATATATATATATATAACGGATTTTGAGCGAAGCGAAAAATCTATTTTTGGGTGAGATGGCCATGTCGTCCTGATGGAAGTTCCTATTGGGTAGCTTCCTAGGGTATATTACAACTACGGCGATATTCCCAGAGAATTTACCTTAAGGTACCAGAATTCTAACTCCTGGAGCGAGTATCCCTCGTGAAAGTGATATCGCCACATATCAGAGGACGTATTCTTGACACGCCACATGGCAATCTGCATCCTGGACAGAGATTTCGTCTCGTAGGAGGGATTGGCAAGAAACGAATTCGGGAAAGAAAAAGGGGAGCCGCTCCCAAGGCTTCCCTATCCTCCGATTTGTATGCGTGCCTGGCGCCAATCCTGGCGTCATCAGTATTCCTTGTAGCGTACACGAGGTGTTACAGATACTGTATGTAGGGAGGGGTCCTACAGCCCTTTCTTAGAAAGGCAAGGGCGGGTCCATCAGGACGACATGGCCATCTCACCCAAAAATAGATTTTTCGCTTCGCTCAAAATCCGTTTTTTGGGCTCAAGCCATGTCGTCCTGATGGAAGTGTACCAGAGCATTACTGTATCTGTGGATTCTCAGACTTTCTTTTGATAGCCAGGCCCCACTTCTGGAGAAGGTTTCTATTCACCAAGGCGGCCTTATCAACAACTTCTTTGACCAAGTCGGTAGGAAAAAGGTCTTTTCCCCAAATGTTGGAGGAGATTAGTTTCCTTGGCTCGTGCCTCACCGTAGCCGAGGTAAACACGAACTCCCTACAAGCTCTCCTTGCCTTGACGAAGCCATAAAGGTCCTTCGTCACTGTGGCCAGATGAGACTTGGCCACTATCATGAACATTTCATGGACCTTGGGGTCACTTGCCATCGTCTCGAGAGTAGTCTGAAGAGACATTGAGGCAGTCAGTCTTTCTTTTGTATCGAACTCTCTTTGCAAAAGAAAGTCAGACAGCTTAGGGAGGTCCTCGCCGAACTGACGTCCGGCAATATCAGCCTCCAACTTTCCAACTGAGAACGTAAGATGGACGTCCTTCCAGTCTTTGTGGTCCATAGGCAGGGCCAGCGACAAGGATTTACACTCCTCTAGGGAGGGGCAAGACTTGCCGGCCTCGACTGCTTTTAGTACAGCCAGAAACCCTTTTTGTAAAAAGGGGAAGGCTCTAGTAGGCGAGGACACAAAGGAAGGGAGCTTCCTATTCAATGCGGCTACCTTTAAGTTAGAGAAGCCCCTCTCTTTCATCGAGGGTGAAAGTAGATCTTGAGCCTTAGCATGGTCCATCACTATGACCTCCTTCGGCTCTGTCTCCTCATTTGAAGCTGGTTCCTTCCTCAGCCGGACATAACAGTCCGGATATGATGCCTTGCTGGGCCAGAATTCCACCTCCTCCAGGGGAACTGAGCCCAGCTTATCCGAGATGACGATCTTTCCAGTCGTCATCGGCATGTGCACAGCATACCTCCATGGGTTAGCATCTGAGCACAAGGGAAGGTCTTTCACATTGAGCTTTTTCTGGGGCCCATGTGATTCTGCAAGGCACTGCATTCGCAGTTCCATTGCAGCCGCCTTCTCCTGATTCTCCTTCTGCATTTGTTGGATCATTCCAGCAATAGAAGAGAGGGCCTGTCCCAGCTCTACTGGGAGACCGGCCGATGTAGAGGGAATAGGCTCCGGAATCTGAACCGGAGTAGCCGACACCTCGTCGACGTCTACCTCTACAACGTCTGGGGCTTGAACTTCATCCTGGGCTTCTGCCAGGAGGTCTTCCTCCCGACACCCGTCCACATCAGACATCCTGTCATCTAACTGGATGTCTTGCATCGCGACTGCGACTTCAGCATCCACCTGGATCTGAACTTAGGGGATCTCCTCTTGAGGCTGGGGAATCACTGCATCAGCTGATGCCTTAGGGAAAAGATACGCCCTCATCTTCTCACTTGGAAGATAAGGGCCAGAAGTGTTCTTTTGGAAGCCCCTTACCCAGGTACGAAGCTTCTTCCTAGCTATATCCCTTGATTCCTCTGTCCTAGGGGAATTAAAGGTTTCAGTAATCAGGTTAGTGCACACATTACATACCTGCCAATACCGGAGATCATCCTTGGAGACAGCGTATGCTGCGTGTCTCCTACAAAACTCATGTCCGCAGAGGTTCTTGCTGCTGACATTGCAGAAAGCACTTCCCCACTTCGGAGTGTCCTTCTGTAAAGAGAAGAAATTTCCATGAGTATCAAGTGAACTATGTATCACTGGATATGCATTAGTATAGCATAACAATTCAGAAAGGAAAGACACACACTTGTGTTTCCCTCACAACCCATTGCTGCAGCCTTCCAGATAATAAAATCAAATGGTTAATCTCTTATAGAGTAACCAATGCAAAGTTTCCAGAGGAAACAGGTGGAGCTCACACCTAAGCAATGATTTTAAAAACCTGGATAATAGACAGGAAAGAACTCACTTTCCTATCTGTAGGGCAACAGCAAAGGGATGTGCGAGAAAACACAATAGTGTTAGAAGACACAGTGCTGTACCAAAACCCTTACCATAGTTTTCTTCTTACTGTATATGTTATACTGAAGAATACTAGTACAGTATAGGGGGATGCGTGCCGGCCTGCCTTTGCCGGCCGGCACACACCATAACTAGCTTTAAAGTATACTACTTAACAGCTATAAGGCGGCAGCACTCTGGTTCAAATGCATGTGCCGGTCGGCAGCAACTGCCGGCCGGTAACAGCCAATGTTGGCCGGCAATGGCTGCCGGCCAGCAACTACACAAGGTAGTACCCAGCTGCCGGCCACACTCTTGGTGACCGGCAGACAAGGGCTGACATAAGCCGGCCGGCAAAGGTACAAGACCGATGCCAGCCGGCAGCAAAAGAACCAGAGGACTACACCTGCCCGGCTGCCGGCCTCATAGGCCGGCAGCCGGGTCAGGTACAGCACTAGAAGAAAAATAGAATGGATGCCGGGATAAGAGTGTACACAACCTCCAAGCCCGGCAACCGAAAGAGTGCATATAAGGAAGGGGAGAAACTAATTCAGGCTTCCTGACCAATGCCGTCTGGCTCTACAGGCAGGCATGGATGAGGGACCAAGAGAGGTCCGGGCAGCACTCGAAAACATAAGACCCTTGCCGGCCAGCAGCTCTGCCGGCCGGCAAGGGGCTGAGTCAATTCCACATCCTAACCTATACTAGGTCCAGATGTAGAACGACGTACAGTACAGTAATGGCTAGGCCATTACGGAGAAAGAGGGGGAAGGGACAAGAGGGTCCTACCAACCTTGCTTTAGTGACAGATCACCCGCAGCCAAGAAACTTATCTTAGCCTAAGGGAGATCTAAGGGGGAAGGCCAGCAATACTTGCCAGCTCCCAGAGCACTAAAGCAAGGAAGGTGTTGCTACTCCCAGGGAAAGAAACTTATCCTCCCCCGAGAACAGCAACAAGGACTAGTCTGGTAGATCACAAAAGAAGGAATCATATCCACAGAAACCTTCGGTAGTGACCTAAGGGAGCTAAGCTCCCTTTGTCTGTGTCAGGCCAGCGAGGGGGACTCAGCCCCAAGCCAGACAACACAGACTCAGACTAAAAAACTCTGTTGTTCTGTCCCTCTTGAACCATACTACAGGAACAGGAAGGTACAGTAACACCCCAGTATAGTTTTATCGAAAATAAATTCGGAAAAAACCACTTAGGGATAAGCCCAAGGCTTAAACAGAGGGAAAGGGATTGCATACCTTCTCCGAAGAAAAGAAAGCAACCGGGGAGTATGATAAAGTATACTAAGGCTCCATAAGCAACTAGCCTAGGCACCAAGAGAATCGATTACCTAAATCACCGAAACTCACTCGTATACTATCTTGGAAATATTCCACACAGTCTTAAATGTATAAAATATAGCCTAAAGCTTCAATAAAATTTTAATTACACTCGGAAAAACCAAAATTATGCATGAAGTACTAGGACCAAACGACTAGGCTACATGGCCTAGCGTAGGCCAGAATGGCGAATACTTCGCCAAATAATACTAAGCACGAAAGGAAATCCTATGTAATGCTAAATAGCTAAAATTTATTAAAGCAAAACAACCAGGAATGTCGCTCTGACTAACTAAATTTATACCTAGCGAGCGACAGCGTCCAGGACGCCTCTGGTAGGCTACGGCTCTTGTATCAAAGATTAATCCTATCAATCACTCAAAATTTTACCAAGAGCCTACATTTATACATAAAAGACATTATACTCAACTTATCAGAGGCCAACGAAGACGGAGAAGCCATGAAAAAGTAGAATAAATCCAAGATTTGCGAGAAACACAGGAAAAAACACCGAGTTGTTAAGCTACGCAAAAAGGAATGCAGATGGCGCCAGGATTGGCGCCAGGATTGGCGCCAGGATTGGCGCCAGGCACGCATACGAATCGGAGGATAGGGAAGCCTTGGGAGCGGCTCCCCTTTTTCTTTCCCGAATTCGTTTCTTGCCAATCCCTCCTACGAGACGAAATCTCTGTCCAGGATGCAGATTGCCATGTGGCGTGTCAAGAATTCGTCCTCTGATATGTCGCGATATCCCTTTCACGAGGGATACTCGCTCCAGGAGTTAGAATTCTGGTACCTTAAGGTAAATTCTCTGGGAATATCGCCGTAGTTGTAATATACCCTAGGAAGCTACCCTATAGGAACTTCCATCAGGACGACATGGCTTGAGCCCAAATATATATATATATATATATATATATATATATATATATATATATATATATATATATATATACAGAGAGAGAGAGAGAGAGAGAGAGAGAGAGAGAGAGAGAGAGAGAGAGAGAGAGAGATAAATAGTCTTCATTATCTTTGTATTTCCCTAAGTGCGAGAGAGGTATAAGTTCTGATGTATTTCAACACATTCCAGACACTGTTGATTTTCCCGAGCAATTACATTGTTCCATCAAGGCTGATCTATGATTCAGTTGATCTGAGAATACAAAGGGCGAAAAGGTAAGCACACTGGATATATATATTATCTAAGCTTCGCTCTCTAAATTCTATTTCATAACGTAACAGGGCGCAGCATATATTATGAGGAAACATGATCTTGACGTGACTATATATATATATATACATATATGTATGTACTGTGTATATATATATATATATATATATATATATATATGTATATATATATATATATATATATATATATATATATATTATGATTTCTAACCGAATGAAATTTTTTTTTTGTCGCATTGAGGTAAATTCTTTTATACTATTGCTAATATAAGTAATGAATCGTGTAATTTATATGCATATGAATCTGGTTCCTTTAGCCGAAGAACGGATTAGATTTAAATCTCACACAAAATAAACTTTACATGTTTTAGTCTTTCACATCACCATCTTTATAGGTAGTAGGGTGGCCAGGGCACCAGCCATGCATTGAGATACTATCGCTAGTGTCATCGGGTACTATGACTGGCTAGACACTACTACATTGTATTCTTCTCTCTGGTTACAGCTAATTTTCCCTTTGTCTACTCATGCACTGAATAGTACGGCCTATTATGTACATATGCTCCTCTGTCCTCATACACCTGAAAACACTGAGATTACCAAACAGTTCTTCTTCGCTCAGGGGGTTAACTACTGCACCGTAATTGGTCAGGGGCTACTTTCCTCTTGGTAAGGGTAGAAGAGACTCTTTAGTTATGGTAAGCAGCTCTTCTAGGAGAAGGGCACTCCAAAATCAAACCATTGTTCTCTACTCTTTGGCAGGGCAATAGCGTCTGTTCCATGGTCTTTCATTGTCTTGGGGTAGAGTTCTCTTGCTTGAGGGTACACTCGGGCCTACAATTTTAAGTTATTTCTCTTCCTTTTGTTTTAGAAGTTTTAGCAGTTTATATTTGAAAAACAATATTTCAATGTTGTTACTGCTCTTAAAATATTATATTCTATTGTTAATTCCTTCACTTGTAGTTTATTTATTTCCTTATTTCCTTTCCTCACTGTGCTATTTCCCATGTTGGAGCCCTTGGGTTTATAGTATCTTGCTTTTCCAACTAGGGTTGTAGCTTAGCAAGTAATAATAATAATAATAATAATAATAATAATAATAATAATAATAATAATAATAATATATATTTCAATCAGAGTTTATGGACATATGGCTCAATGGTAAAGCACCTGGCTCAACCTACTGTTCTCCCAAATCATCAAGCTTTATTTAGTAGTGCCCAATATTTTTCAGAGTGGTGACCCCTTGACTTCCAGATGGAGTCCTTGCATCCCCCTTGTTCCATTTTAAACTACGTAACAGAGGTATGATTTTGCTTATAACTCTAATGTCAAAATTTCTTCTTAGTTCAAAGGGTTAACTACTGCACTGTAATTGTTCAGTGGCTACTTTCCTCTTGATATGGCTAGAGTAGACTCTTTAGTTATGGTAAGCAGTTCTTCTAGAATGACACTCCGAAATCAAATCATTGTTCTCTAGTCTTGGGTAGTGGCTGAGCCTCTACCATAGTCTTCCACTGTCTTTGGGTAGAGTTATCTTGCTTGAGGGCTCACTCTGGAATACTATTGCAACTTATTTCTCTTCCTCTTGTTTTTTCATATTTTTGATGTTATATATGAAAGATATATTTTAATAGTGTAATAGTGTTACTATTCTTAAAATATCTTATTTCTATGGCCCACTACTTTTGTTGTAGTTTAAATATTTCCTTAATATTTTTTCTTATAGCAAACAGCTTTTCCAACTGGGATTGTAGCTCAGCTAATAATAATAATAATAATAATAATAATAATAATAATAATAATAATAATAATAATAATAACAATAATAATAATAATAATAATAATAATAATAATAATAATAATAATATAAACTGCATATGAGTTTTTTTACCTTAGTGCTTATGACATATTTTATCATTGAGAGCTTGGGAAAAAAAGAAAAAATTTGCTATTCATTGCTTAAATGCTTTGAATGCCACCATGCCACCACCAACCACAGCTCTTGCCTCACAACCTCTGCGCCCAATTTCAATCCACCGAGGGCGGTTCCGCCCACTTTGGGAACCACTGCTTTAAATGGATACCAGAATCTTTTGATGTCTAGAAAAAAAGGCTCGAGGTTTCAAAGCCCACGGTCAAAAGCTTGTTGAGAAACATTAAGGCTGTACCTTTGCTCACTATGAAAAAGAGTAAAGTAAAATTATATTTGTTCTGTCCTCTCATCGTATTTGAAATATGGACGGTGGATATTAAATAACAATTGTTATTTTTGTTCAAGGAAAACATAATTAATAGATTTTTACAATTTCATGAATACCTGCATGTTAACAGACACTTTGGGGAGAATCTTCACGTAGGAAAATCACATCAAATTAAATTTAGATACGTTTCTGATAGCGAAGGTATTTTCATTCCAAGAAGACAAATACCACGAGTGGGAATGATCTCCATCATTCTGTTCTTGGAGGATCTTTGGAAGCTCTACGGCACCGCAAAATAAGAGAAAATTATTCAGACACAATCGCCTCAAGTGAATCTACACCATTTCAGACCCTCTTGGAGCTTTAGCGGGATTGTCTCGATCCCAGGCCATACTCGAATACGTCTCCCTTCGCTTCTGGGAATAAGCAAGAGATGTTGTCATTGAATTAAAGTACCACTACAGTTAACTAAAGACCAAACTTTATGATATCGATAGTGAACCGAAGGAAATCTATAGTGACCTAAAGTAATTCGGCAATGAACCAAATCGACATAATACTGAACTCAAAGAAACCAAGAGTGAACCTGAAAATGAAACTATAGATCCCGGTTATAAAGAAGAAAACATAAAAATATATTCAAAATCTTGCAATAAAGCCAAAGAGATTTACGGAGAGCCAAAAGATATTGAACCAAAATAACCACAGTGAAACAGAAAAATCTCTCGGCTTGAGCAAGAGAACTCCACACACACCAAAAAAAAGAAGAAAAAAACCTTTCATTTTAAAAGAAATTAAAGGAAAAAGTTAAACCCATTTCGTGGTCTGTTTAAGGAACTTGTCTTCTGTGAAGCAAATTAATTACAATAATATATTTAATAATACTGAATATCTTTGTAGTGTTAAACTCACAACCGATAATTAAGTATTGATATTCATAACCACTAATTAGGTTTTGATGAAGATAATTATGACATTAATGATACAAATTCTAATGAATACCATGATGATGATAATTCAATAATAATAAACATCATGATGATATTAATAATTTGATAATAAAAAAACCCTGGTGATAATAATTCAATAATAATATATGACATGACAACTGTTCAAAAACCAAAAAATAAAACATTAGAAAAATCATTGGGGACTTGAATAGATTTTACAGTCCAGTTTAGATGAACAGAAATGCTCCGTCTTAAATCCTATATCCCCAAAAGTCCTTTCTTAGTCTCAAATGCCTCAGAAGCCTTTCAGATGACAAAACCCTTAATTAAATCTTCCTTTATTAACGCTCCTCTAATTACCCAGATCTTTTGAACGAATCATTAAATATACTCTGGAAGAATGGGGCTCTCACTTTCATTCTGGCAAATGACTTTTCCTTCAAGTCCCAAAAAGAAAAAGATAATTCTCGTTAAATTATCCAGAAGAGAGATCTCGGAGTCAGCTCAGATTTCTCCAGATGGCGAAATGAGTTTCTTTATTAATGTGATTCAGGCTAAGGAGGATTCGTTGCCACAATGTCTGAAAATTTAGGGATGGATACAGAATAATGACGAATTTTATGAATATTATTACTGTTATTGTTATTAGTATTTTTCGAGAGGCCAAGTAAATTAACATCTTACGATATGTTTATTTACATGGTTATAAAATAAATATTCTTCAAGCTGGAATGAAATTTTGCACCTAAATAAGGAGACTTTATTTTATTTTTCTATTTTCTATTTATTCACGTTGTTTGAATACCATTCTCTGTTTCGTTATTATATATCTGTTAATCGACCAAATGAAGTGCTTTTTAACAATGGAATTGAGATATATTAGGGATTGTCTGCATGCGTATATTTTTGAATGTAGACGTATAGTTTTGTTGAATACTCACACACATACATGTATATATATATATATATATTATATATATATATATATATATATATATATATATAGATACATATATATATATATATATATATATATATATATATATATATATATATATATGTATGTATATATATATATATATATATATATATATATATTTATATATATATATATATATATTTATAATAATCATATATAACACACACACACACACACACACATATATATATATATATATATACATATATATATATATATATATATATATATATATATATATATATATATATATATATATATATATATATATATATATGGGTAATACGTCTATATTCACAAATATACACATGACACAACCCCAGATATATATCAATTCCATTACTCTAAAAACCCACGCAAAGTTTGTATATACCTTTGACATGCCAAACGAAATCCATAAGCCTTCATTAATAGAGGATTCAGTAGCTTATTAAGTGTAAGCCTATTACCAGAATTGACACCCAATCGGATTGAATCAACAAACTAAAAATATCTATTTCAGCACGCGCCCGCAAAAAAAAAAAAAAAAAAAATACTTGCCGCCGATCGTGTTTGAGGAATTGTAACATGAAAGCAGACAAAAAAAAAAAATGGCACTCTCATGCTAACCATATTTACCAGGTTGGTACAGCTGCGTTTCGTCACTGCGAAAATTGGGTTCTCTCATATGGTGAGTTTTGCGTTTTCGCCGATGTGTGTCATTAATATTTCAGGTCTAAAAAAATCGGCTTTGACTTCATTGCTTCGGCAAACTGGGTCAACTGCTAGCAAAGACACGAAATGGGAATTTTTTACTCTCTCTCTCTCTCTCTCTCTCTCTCCTCTCTCTCTCTCTCTCTCTCTCTCTCTCTCTCTCTCTCTCTCTCTCTCTCTCTCTCTCTCATGTCAAAGAAAAAGATAAAACCAATTTATTAGAATATTCAAAATTAATTAATTTCATACAAATCACGAAACCTACATCGAATTACATGAGTTTGGGTAACGGTTATACATTGTACATTAAAATGTTATAAAAATATAACTTTAGAAGGATTATGGCCTGGAACCTACGAATATACAGATGAGAAATATTATATATATATATATATATATATACATATATATATATATATATATATGTATATATATACATATATTATATATATATATATATATATACATATATATATATATATATATATATCTATATATACATATATATTTATATATATATATATATATATATATATATATATATATATATATATATATATATATATATATAATTTATATATATTACCTTTATAGATTATTATAATGTATAAATATTATAATATATATCCGGCTATATATAACATA
>NC_090738.1:89212000-89217000 GCF_036898095.1 Palaemon carinicauda
ATAAGAGTACTACATTATAGAATTGATATAGATCAACATGAAAATTGATGAAAATGTTTGATTTCTGAATATTGTAGATAAATAAGACTTCTGCATTCTTCATTATTACATTTAAACATGTGGCCATACACATGCGCACAAAAAGACACGCAGACATACATACATACATGTGTGTGTATGTTTTCAGATCATGTAACAATATGACACTGAAATGGACCATTGATTTCAACAGAAATTTATGATAGCTATTCTAGAATAAAATAAATAAATAAAAAAACATATAAAACCAGAATTTCACATAAGTAGTATCTCCAACATGGATAGAAAAGGAAAGCTTTCATTAATACCCACACTGTGGATTTACCATTCACCTGAGACAAATAAATTTCCCTTTTCTCTTTATAAATTTTAGAATGTAAACTAGATTCTCCCAGAATTGGAAAATGATGTTTGGACATCCATGTCATATAAGCCATTGTTTTGTCGCAGGATATTTCAGCCTCTTGATATTAGAATATAATTTATCCAGTTATAAAGTATTACATGATATGATATTATTTACTGGTTGAAGGTATTCTCGTGAATAATCCTTCGATAGTAATTCATTGTTTTCAACAATAAAAAATCCTGCTGATTTCCTTAGAATTACTTCTTCATTCATATTTATAAGTATAGAATATTTCTTCTCATCAAGTGAAATCTCTATCACTTTTTAAAAAATACGTAAATAAATCATAAAAATCTATTTTTGTACGCAATGTCGGAAAAAATTTAATTTCCATTACTTTACACCATTTATTATTCTTCTTCCATTTGGGATATCTATCTCATCACAATGAACTGCTTTCAAATGAAAAATACATATTATAAATGAATGTTTTTTATATTTCTAATCAATCGTATCTTATATACATATATATATATATATATATATATATATATATATATATATATATATATATATATGTGTGTGTGTGTGTATATATATGTATGTATATATTTCTATAATTATATATATATATATATATATATATATATATATATGTGTGTGTGTGTGTGTGTATATTATATATATATATATATATATATATATATATATATATAATACACACATATATATATATATATATATATATATATATATATATATGTATATATATATACACATGTATATATACATATATATATATATATATATATATATATAAATATATATATATACATATATATATGGTTATAAAGCAATATTTGAAAATATATATTTATTATACATGCATTGACTTGTATTGATTTATATATTCTTAAATATGTAATCAACTTTTTTCTTTTTAATTACCCATTTACTATCTTATTCGTCTATCTAATTATTCATTTGTTGATTCAGACATTCCTTATTGTATTCAGTCAACATAAACGAATGAAAAAAAAAAACGTATTCAAACTTAAAAATACATACACTGCTAGAAATGACCATCAATGAATATATTCTTTATAGAATACATAAAAGAAATGAACCGTGAGGAGATGCAGGTTAAATAACTAAAAGAAAACCAATCGTGCAAAACATTCAAGGGACCAATAGTTAACGGTAAACAAGGGTGATGAAGTACGTTAAAAGGTCTTTAACCTTAGAAATAATCCTTTCGTAAATCACGAATGAGTAATTTACCATAATGGCCTAGAATTTATACAGTAAGTTTGAGCTGATATGCATTTGTGTGTTGGAATGCAGATTGTGGCGTATATTAAGTCATAATTTCGAACGAATCTGTAAGATCAACGTGTAATAATGCGAAACAATAAAAGGACTGACGTGTATATAGTTAGTGAGTTGACATGGCCTAATTTTTTACATTACTAGACGTATCTATTCAACAAACAAAGAGACGTACCACGCGAGAGTATTAGCTATTGCAAAACGTGATTCACAATGGCATGATAGCGGAATTAAGTGTCTATCAGATGGATGCGGGATTTGAAGCTAAGCATAAAATTTTATGTGGGATCGTGATTCATTAGCATGGAGTTATGAGTATGATTGCAACACTCGAAATCTAATTAAAACGACATCTAGACTTGTCGGTATTGTAGGAATGTAAAGTGCGACAAGCCATTAATCTATATCATCTCCATTTTCAATGATTTATAAACAGCAGCCTCCTAATTAAAACGTTTTTGGTATATCACAAAAAGATATAAATTTTTCAAGGCATAATTATGATTTAATAAAGTTCTCATACATTTTATTTTGAGTAAAATCTATAAATATCCCTTTAATTTCCCCGTGAAAAAAGAAAATGGATATTTGAAATATGACACTTTCCTTTCCAAATAAAATATACGATAGTTATAAACATCTGGGTGCGAAGTTGGGTGATTACTCCACTTACTCGTTGCTGAGTAAATTGAATAAGCGATAAGCTTACCTTTGTTCTAAACAACAGCATAAATCAAGGTAATGTACTGATTTCCAAATCAACTAAGGTAGTATTTTATCCCTTAGGAGGAGATAATCGATATAATGCATTTGTTTTAAAAGAAATATTGTATACTTTGTAAGAACGAATAGTGTACGAAGTTATAACTATAGAGTAAAGTTGATGAAACATATATAAGGGAAAATAATTCTGTCTTTTCATGATGAATCCTTGGTAATTTGATATATAGAAAAAAATCTCCACTTTATTGTACCAAAATAAGATTTTGTTTAAATATGTATTATAATTAATCAAAATGCATACTTTATTATTTCACATTGTAATTTTAATAAATTTGAAATAAATCATAATTTCTAATTTAATATTCTAGTACTTATATTAAGTAAAATTTGGTATGTGCTATTAGGCTTATAAATAAATTACAAATTATACTAGATTATTCTGGAAATCTGATGACATAACCAGCCGCACCCCACCCCACCCAAAAAAAAGGTTGTTATATTATTTGAATCCGTCGTAAAATCTAAAAGAGAGTATTTTACTGAATAATTTTCATATTATAGAAACTGTTGTAAAATTAAACACTGGCATATAGACTATTTAGGTGAATGTCATGAAATCCTATTAACCAGATAAAATACTAAATTTCAGTGATTAAAATAGTAGCATTGACATTTGAGTATTTGCTTATATTCCAGAGATACGTTGTACCTTCCACAGAGAGAGAGAGAGAGCGAGAGAGAGAGAGAGAGAGAGAGAGAGAGAGAGAGAGAGAGAGAGAGAGGGGGGGGGGGGCGTCTTCACAATGCAATACTATAGCATGTAGACAATCGTACTAAGGCAATCATAGGGCCACTTCTATATAAGACTCTCAGCAAATATTTCAACGCATCAAAATGTTGAAATGTTACACAAATATATCTCTTAACCTTAATAACCTTCTCTAGACGAGAAAACCCTTTTAAGGAGATGAAAGAAAAAGTCTCATGCAGGGTCTACTCAAAGGTATCTGAAGTTCAAACGACAGGAAGAGAACAGCCCTATTGATTTCCCCGGCACCTAGATGCCGTCACATATATATAAATTGGAGAGACACGGCCAATGAAATGGAACTAGCTGAAGGAAAAAGACGAATATGTGTTCGAATATTGAAGTTGTTTGCACTCCAATGGGTGATGTGATGTCAAATGTTAGGACTCTGTGGGTATGTATGTGTGTTTTGGAAGCTACAGTACATATCTGTCTTTATGTCAACGAGAAAATGAGTATATGGAATTATATACCCTGTTTTATATACAAAATACTCAGTTATAATAAGATATATACTAAAATCATTAAAGATATGTATGTATGTATATATGTATGTATGTATATACAGTATGTAAGTTATTATTTTTACCTACATGAGTTTTTTTTTTATTAGCAACTTTTTTCCAAATAAAAACGAATCTAATCATTCTATATCTAGCTCAAACTAGACAACTGGAATGCCTGCAAATGGACAGAATAGCTAGAAGAGATCCTATTATCCAACAAAATACCTCAGGTTTATTGTCTGATCTGGTACCCGCCATGGCGAGATACATTGAAGCCAATTTACTATTAGCTCGTAATGTCTAGTTATTTTAGCTTCGAATAGTGCATAAGTAACCGTAATCCAGCTGGTTATTGCGCTGTTGGACAATAATTATCGCATTCGTATGACTCAATGGGGTTTCTCTACCTGAGCTAATAATAAATAAGCGAATGTATTTTCTCTTTCAGTGATTCGCAGGAAAGGATTTTTTTTTTCTTTTTTGGGGGGGAGGGGGATGGCGTGAGCTCTAAGGATACAATACCGTTGAAATATACTTTATTTATTTGATCCAGCGATTTAGAACTGTTATTTCATGGGATCCAACTGTCAATATTTGTATATGTCCGTAAGTATTTAAATGGATATACGCACAAATTTACTAAAAAGCACACTCAGACAAACAAACAATCACACACACACACACATTTACATATATATATATATATATATATATATATATATATATATATATATATATGTGTGTGTATGTATGTATATATGCATATATGTATATATGCATATATGTATATATATATATATATATATATATATATGTATATATATATATATATATATATATATATATATATATATATATATATATATATATATATATATATATATATATATATATATATATATATATATATATATATATATATATATATATATATATATATATATATATACATATATATATACATATACATATATATATATATATATATATATATATATATATATACATATATATATAAATTGCTTTGGTGTAAAAATAGATATTAAATAAAAAAGACGGTTGAAATAATAAAAATACACCTAGACGGTATATAAAAACATGTGGCTAACAGAGGTCCTTTACAATTATGATAATAAAAACACTTGTAATTAAAATAGAATGTTAAAAAGAAATGATATACATATGTGTAAATGAATAGTCGAACTTGCTGTCAAGAGATGTGGCTGAAAACTATAAGAATATTTGA
>NC_090738.1:89222000-89232000 GCF_036898095.1 Palaemon carinicauda
GTATCATCGGGTATGACTGGCCAGACACTACTACATTGGATCTTTCTCTCTGGTTACAGTTAATTTTCCATTTGTCTACTCATGCACCGAATAGTCTGACCTATTCCTTACATGTTCTGCTCTGTCCATATACACCTGAAAACGCTGAGATTATATACCAAACAATTCTTCCTCGCTCAGGGGGTTAACTACTGCACCGTAATTGGTCATTGGCTACTTTCCTCTTGGTAAGGGTAGAAGAGACTCTTTAGCTATGGTAACAGGCTCTTTTAGGAGTAGGGATCTCCAAAATCAAACCATTGTTCTCTACTCTTGAGCAGTGCCATAACCTCTGTTCCATGGTCATTCACTGTCTTGGGGTAGAGTTTTCTTGCTTGAGGGTACACCTAGGGCCTACCAGGCCCTACCATTCTAAGTTATTTCTCTTGCTCTTGTTTTAGAAATTTTAGTAGTTTATGTATGAAAAAAAATATTTCAATGTTGTTACTGTTCTTATTATATTATATTTTGATTGTTAATTACTTCATTTGTAGTTTATTTATTTCCTTAGTTCCTTTCCTCACTGGGCTATTTTTCATGTTAGAGCCCTTGGGCTTATAGCATTTTGCTTTTCCAACTAGGGTTGTAGCTTACAAAGTAATAATAATAATAATAATAATAATAATAATAATAATAATAATATGCTTCCAACAGAGTTTATGGACATAAGGCTCCATGGTAAAGCACCCGGCTCAACCTACTGTTCTCCCAAATCATCGAGCTTTAATCAGTTGTTCCCAATCTTTTTTAAACTGGTGTCCCCTTGACTTCCAGATGGAGTGCTTGCATCCCCCTTGTTTCATTTTAAACTATGTAACTGAGCTATGACTTTGCTTATAACTCTAATGTCAAAACTTCTTCTTAGTTCAATGGGTTAACTACTGCAGTGTAATTATTCAGTGGCTATTTTCCTCTTGATAAGGGTAAAAACACTCTTTAGCTATGGTAAGCAGTTCTTCTAGACGGACACTCCGAAATCAAACCATTGTTCTCTAGTCTTGGGGAGTGGCTGAGTCTCTGTACCATAGGCTTCCACTGTCTTGGATAGAGTTCTCTTGTTTGAGGGTGCACGCTGGAATACTATTGCAACTTATTTCTCTTCCTCCTGTTATTTTTCTCAGATTTTTAATGTTTATATATGAAAGATCTATTCTCATGGTGTTACTGTTCTTAAAATATCTTATTTCAATCGCCCACTACTTCTCTTGAAGTTTATATATTTCCTTATTATTTTTCCTTATAGCAAACGGTTTTTCCAACTGGGATTGTAGCTTAGCTAGTAGTAAGAGTAATAGTAATAGTAATAATAATGATAATAATAATAATAATAATAATAATAATAATAATAATAATAATAATAATAATATATACTGCATATGAGTTTTTTTGCCTTAGTGCTTATGACATATTTTATCATTAAGAGTTTGTGAAAAAAAGATGTGCCATTCATTATTTAAATGCTTTTAATGCCACCATGCCACCACCAACAACAGCTCTTGCCTCACAACCTCCGCGCCCAATATCAATCCACCGGGGGCGGTTCCACCCACTTTGGTAACCATTGCTTTAAATGGATACCAGAATCTTTTGATGTCTAGAAAAAAAAAAAAAGGCTCGAGGCATGAAAGTCCACGTTCAAAGGCTTGTTGAGAAACATTAAGGCCTTTGCCCACTATGAAAAAGGGTTAAGTAAAATTATATCTGCTCGGTCTTCTTATCGTATTTGAAATTTGGACGTTAGATATTAAATAATTGTAATTTTTTTTCAATGAAAACATAATTAATCTATTTTTACAGTTTCATGAATACTTCAAGTATGTCAGAATGTACGCATGTTTACAGATATTTTGGGGAGAATCTTCACTTAGGAAAATTACATCAAGTTAAATTTAGATACCTTTCTGAGAGCGAAGGCATTCTCCTTCCAAGAAGACAAATACCACAAGAGGGAATGATCTATATTCTTCTGTTCTTGAAGGATCTTTGGAAGCTCTGCGGCACCGCTAAATACGAGAAAATTATTCAGATACAATCGCCTTAAGTGAATCTACGCCATTTCAGACCCTCTTGGAGCTTTAGCGGGATTGTCTCGATCCCAGGCCATACTTGAATACGTCTCCCTTCGCTTTTGGGAATAAGCGAGAGATATCGACAGTGAATTAAAGTATCACTACAGTAAACTAAAGACCAAACTTTATGATATCGATAGTGAACCGAAGGAAATCTATAGTGACCTAAAAGAATTCGGCAATGAACCAAATCGACATAATAGTGAACTCCAAAAAAACAAGAGTGAACCTGAAAATGAAACTATAGATCTTAGTTATAAAGAAGAAAACATAAAAATATACTCAAAATCTCGCAATGAACCAAAAGAGATTTATGGAGAGCCAAAAGATATTGAACCAAAATAACCACACTGAGCCAGAAAAATCTCTCGAGTTGAGCAAGAGAACTCCACATTGAGCCAAATAAGTTCGACAGTGAACCACATTAACTCTACCGTTGAGTAAACTAAACGATCCTAATTGCGAATCCAGAGAAATCTACAGTGAATCATTTGAGATATATTTGTGTGACCGTGTAGTAATTGTAGAAACAATTTATTTATAGAACCTTATTCAAAACTATTATGGAAATTTATCAAAATTGCACAGAAAGCCCATTATCGTTATCTTAGCTTCATGAGCCAAAAGTCCCTAGATCTGGCGAAAAAAAAGTAGAAGGAGAGTTCAGGAAACCTGTAAAACTTTGACAAAACAATTAACTCATTATGATGCATTTATAAATATTTACATAAATGTGCACACACACACACACACACATATATATATATATATATATATATATATATATGTATATATATATATATATATATATATATAAGCCATATATTTTTTATACATAAATGTCTGCAATCGCTTAACGACCGTGGGATCAGAGCCCCAGGCGAAATCACACAAAGACAAGATCTTGTGACCGGCCGGGAGTCGAACCCTGGTCCGGCAAACTTGTATAGACAGTGACTTACCACTTGGCCACGAAGGAAGATGATAGTCAAAGGCAACTCTTCTGTACCTATACCAGGCATTAATGTATCAAAAATATATATGGCTTATTTGAATGTGAAAAACTCGTCTAAATGTGCAAAATTTATCATTAATCGAATGCCAAGTCACAAACTACCAATCAGCTACGATGGTGAAGTTGGGTTGATTTCAATTCTAAGTACAAAAAAAAAACCTGGATTTGACAGGTATAAGTACATAAGATTCGTCATTTGAATATGAAAAATACGTCTAAATGTGTAAAATTTATCATATATATACAGTATATATATATATATATATATATATGTGTGTGTGTGTGTGTGTGTATATATGTGTGTATATATATATCTATATATATATATATATATATATATATATTATGTGTGTGTGAGTATGTGTGCTCTGCGTGTATGCAAATATCAACGAAAACAGCATTTTATATGGGATTCTACCTTTGGGAATGTATATCCACTGGAAATTGGTTTATGATAGATTTTTTAGGCTGGGCAAGGATTCAAACCTATGCCTGGTACTCGAAAAAAAGTCCAGCAGAGGCATAGGTTTGAATCCTTGCCAAGCCAGAAGCATTTCCAGTGGGTATACATTCCCAAAAGCAGAAGTAGAATTTTATACCAAAAGGTCTTTGTGGTTGATAATTACAGTAATTAAAATCACGAGTATTATTGGTTTAGTTTCCTATGTGGGTATATAGGCTATATCGGAAACACAGGTATAGGTATGCGTAGTTATACTTATGAATAAAAAGGAATTTGCTCTTTTTGTAAGTATTCCCAACATTATATTTGTAAGGAAATTTAATGTAAAAAGCGAACTATTGCTCATTCTATTTGCTTGAGTTTTTTTTTCTTTCTTTCTTTTTATGCATTCATAATATCTGCTGTTAAAAGACCGACACATTTCATTTTCAAAGAAATTGGAGGAAAAAGTTGCACCCATTTCGTGGGGTGTTTGAGAGACTTGTCTTCTGTGAAGCAAAATAAATACAACAATTCATCTAATAATACTGAATATCTTTGTAGTGTGAAACTCACAACCGATGATTAAGTATTAATAAAGATTAAATTAATAAACACTAATTAGGTTGTGATGAAGATAATGATGATGTTAATGATACAAATTCTAATGAATACCATGATGATGATAATTCAATAATAATAAACATCATGATGATCATAATTATTTAATAATAAAAATCCCTGGTGATAATAATTCAATAATAATATCTGACATGACAACTATTCAGAAAGCAAATAAAAATTAACATTAGAAAAATCATTCGGGAATTGAACAAAATTTAGAGTCAAGTTTATATGATGAGAAATGATCCCTCTTAAATCCTATTTCCCCACAAGTCCTTTCTCCGAGTCCCAAAGGCCTCAAAAGCCCTTCAGATGACAAAACCCTTAATTAAATCTTCCTTTATTAACGCTCCTCTAATTACCCAGATCTTTAGAACGAATCATTAAATATACTCGGGAAGAATGGGGCTCTCACTTTCTTTCTGGCAAATGACTTTTCCTTAAGGTCCAAAAATGAAAAAGAGATAATTCTCGTTAAATTATCCAGAAGGGGATCTCGGAGTCAGCTCAGATTTCTCCAGATGGCGAAAAGAGTTTCTTTATGAATGTCATTCAGGCTTAGGAGGATTCGTTGCCACAATATCTGAAAATTTGGGGATGGTTACAGAATAATAACAAATTTTATGAATATTATTACTGTTATTGATATTACTATTTTTCGAGAGGCCAAGTAAATTTACATCTTGTGATATGTTCATTTACATGGTTATAAAATAAATATGCTTCAAGCTGGAATGAAATTTTACAACTAAATAAGGACACTTTATTAAATTTTTCTATTTTCTATTTATTCACGTTGTTTACAATACCATTCTCAGTTTCGTTATCATATATCTATTAATCGATCAGCTGAAGTGCTTCTTAACAATGGAGTTGAGATATATTGGGAATTGTGTGCATGCGTATATTTGGCTTTACAAGAGCATATGTCATTAGCTTTCAGACTACGGGACCTTTAACCCCTCTCCAGCTGATCTGTGGTGATAACTACATCTAGTTTATTTTACATACTTGAAGAGTGTGAAGTAATTATTTACAATTGTTAAGGATTTGCAAGTTTTTCTTATTTCATTTATATGATTTGTACTGCCGTTATTTATTAGTAACTTGTGTTATTTGTGTGATTATATTTATATCTAGCATTTCTTTTATATTTAATTTACGTTCCTTAATATTCTGGTTTGATGTAAAATGACTGTGGATGTTTGTGTAATGACTACTCCTAGACTAACTCATAGGAGATCGTTACTTGCTATTCGTCAATGTCGTAGCAACGAAAATCAGCTACGAGCTGATGCATTGTCCAGAAAATTTACCAACCATGACATACCCCATAACGATATTAATTCAATAAACCCAACGTCAAACAAATTATCCTAAAGAGTAGGGGATGCAGCTGGCGAAGAATCCATCGCAAGAATGTGGGGGGGGGGGGGGGGGGTCACTTTAGTACCATCCTAAATTGTATAAATGACCAAGATACCCGAAATGAAGTGGATACTCTCATCAATGTCATTATGGATTTTCACTATAGTGACCGTATCTCCCCGAGTGACGTGTGCGAGGCTATCAAGAAATTACCTAGTAACAAGGCACCCGGCTGCGATGGCCTTCCTGCCGAGGCTTTCAAATTCTGTCACCCTAAAATTTATATCCTATTTTCTGCACTATTTAATGCCTGTATAGTACACCAACATCTCCCCGAAACCCTTCTACTTGTCCTCTTAATGCCTCTCATTAAAAACAAACTGAAGGATGCCAGTGACCCAGGAAACTACCGCCCCATCGCATCACAACATTTTCATAGAAAATATTTGAATCTCTTCTGTTCCGTCGCCTTGCATCATTTCTCCACACCGCAGACAATCAATTTGGTTTTAAGACTAACCACTCGACTGACACCTGTATATATATTTTAAAGGAGTTATTGAATTTCTATATATCCTCGGCCTCCCCTGTCTACTTATGTTTTGTAGACATGCGGAAGGCATTTGACAGAGTAAACTATCTGAAACTCTTTTTGAAACTACGCAAAAGGGGAACTCCTCTATATCTCATCGGTATATTATATTGTTGGTTCTCAACACAACAGTTCTGTGTCAAATGGGGCAATGTCCTCTCCCAGCCATTCGGTTCATCTAACGGTCTCAGGCAAGGAGGCATCCTCTCACCATATTTATTTAATGTTTACACAGACGATTTGAATATCAGACCGAATTCACTTCCCATTGGTTTTACGGTTAATGGCTTTACCATGAATAACCTTTGCTACGCTGACAATATGGTCCTCATCTCCCCCTCTGCCCAAGGCCTACAACGTCTTATCGACACCTGCAATGCATACGCTAATGAACATGACATAATCTATAACGAATCGAAGACAGTGCATGTCTGTCCTTCCTAGAGCGCTGCGATTCGCAGAAGGTCCACATATTTTCCTCCCAAACCATCAGCTAGCATTTGTCAATGCTTTTCCTTACCTAGGTCACATCATTACGAAAGATTTAAAGGACACATCTGACATTGAAAACAGGCGACGTAAATTGTGTTGTCTAGGGAACATGGTAAGGAGAAGATTTGCCTTCTGCCACCAAGATATATATATATAAAAAAAAAACTCCTATTTCAAACCTACTGCTATAACGTATACGGCTGATCGCTATGGGCAAACTATATGCATGAATCGATGAGAGGTATCACAGTCACCCACAATGATATCCTAAAACGCCTCACCAATACCCCGAGGCACCATTCAGCTTCAGCAATGTTTGTTGAAAATACACTGGATAACCTAAAAACCATCATTCGACGCTCTGTAGTAAGTCTCACCTCCCGCCTACGATCTAGTGAAAATCCCCTAATTCAGATTGTGCTTGCAAGTGCAGCGAGAATAAAATCCAAAATGTGGGAAACCTGGAATAAGGAAGCGTCAGTACAACGAATTGTATTCACGAATCTTTGATAGTGTGGCTATGCTAAATCTTCATCACTAAATAACTTAGGTATAATACCCAGTGATGTTATGATAACGTGTTTTATTATGTTACATCTTTGTTGTCTTGAAGTCCTGTATTTCCTTCACACCACTTGCTCTGTGACTAGATTCCCCCCCCCCCCAGTGTTCTTTCATTATTCAAGCAATTTGTGTTCCAACATAATTATCACTGTCATCGCCATTTTTTTTTCTCCCTCTCTATTTGTTTGCTGATATGTATGTTATCATCATTATTAAGCGTTAATTCTATTGTGATTTTATTACCCAGACCTTAGAACTCTGTGGTTAACCTGCTAATTGAGGTTTGTAATAGATCACTAATATTATTGCATTTCTCATCTTTTTTTTTTTTTTCTTTTTACCGATGTCAAAAGTTTAAGAGCACTGTACCCTTATTGTAACTCTGTATATGACTTTTGCTGAAATAAAGATTATTATTATTATTATTATTATTATTATTATTATTATTATTATTATTATTATTATTATTATTATTATTATTATTATTATTATTATTATTGTTATTATTATTATTATTATTATTATTATTATCATTATTATTATTATCATTATTATTATTATTATTATTATTATTATTTTTTTTTCCTTTTCCCTTCCTCTAATTATTAAATATTTACAAACTCGACGTGAACGCCAAAGGGAGCTTGAAAATTCTTTTATCAAAACCGATTATTTTTTGTTCTTTTCCTTACATCCACTATGATCTTGATTAGCCTGAAAATTTAAGAAAGTTCAAGATAATATCTATGCTCGTTATTACGAGGATAAGCTGGTGAAGTTTGAAAACTTTTGTGATATTTTCTATTATTCGAATATTAAAGGTTTTATCAGTTAACTTGAGCGTTTAAAAGTCATTAGATGTCATTAAACTCCTTTATGTATATACTGTTATATATATATATATATATTATATATGTATATTATATATATATATATATATATATACATACGTATATATATATATATATATATACACACATATATATATATATATATATATGTATGTGTGTGTGTGTGTGTATCCTAAAACTACATAAAGATATGGAGAAGATTCCGATTGAAAAAGGAGTTAGACAGGGATACCCTATCTCTTAAATTACTCACAGCATGCCTAAAAGAGCTTTATAAGAATTTAGGTTGGGAAAATGTAAGAATTAATATTAATGAGGAATACCTTAACCATTCAAGATTTGCAGATGACTTGTGTTTAGTGAATCATAGGAGGAATTATAAAATATGATAGAAGATTTGAATATGTTTATATATATATATATGTATATATATATATATATATATATATATATATATATATATATATATATATATATATATATATATATATATATATATATATATATATATATATATATATATATATATATATATATATATATAAATTTCCTTGATCATATTTTGTGAAATAATTCTTACATCTAAATCTCGAATACTGTCTATTCAACTGTGCATCCTTATGAGCTTACAAGTACTTAATTCTAATTAGGTACTAAAGTTGACGGACCAGTACCGTACCCAGATACCAAAATTGGCCCATTTGATTCTTTAGTGTTGGCCCGCGTTCATTTTGGACTATATATGAATATACTCTTAGTTCTATATAAATGACATAACTGAAAAACAGAAAATAATACGGTTATATGTGCAATCAATTGTTAATAAATTAAGTGATATCAATACATTTTATTAAAAGTAAATAATACTTATTAACAATAAAATTTTTCATCATCATCATCATTACCTCATACGCCTATTGACTCAAAGGGCCTTGGTTAGATTTTGCCAGGTATGTAGTAGGTTGGCCAGGGCACCAGCCACCCGTTGAGATACTACCGCTAGAGAGTTATTGGGTTCTTTGACTGGTCAGGTAGTACTACATTGGATCCCTCTTTCTGGTTATTGCTCATTGTGTCTTTGACTACACATGCACCAAATAGTCTGGCCTATTCTTTCCACATTCTCCTCTGACCTCACACACCTGACAACACTGAGAATACCAAACATTTTCCTTTGCAAAAGGGGTTAACTACTGCAATGTAATTGTTCAGTAGCTACTTTCCTCTTAGTAGGGGTAGAAGTGACTTTTTAGTTATGGTAAGCAGCTCTTCTAGAAGGACACTCCAAAATCAAACCATTGTTCTCTCGTCTTGGGTAGTGCCATAGCCTCTGTACCATGGCCTTCTAATGTCTTGGATTAGAGTTCTCTTGCTTGTGGGTACACTCGGGCACGCTGCTCTATCTTATTTCTCTTCCTCCTGTTTGGTTTGAAGTTTTTATAGTTTGTAAATAAAAGATCTAATTTAATGTTGTTTCTGTTCTTAAAATATCTTATTTTGATTATTTATTACTTCTCGTGTAAATTATTAATTTCCTTATTTCTTTCCCTCACTAGGCTATTTTTCCTTGTTGGAGCCCCTTGGCTTATCACATCTTGCTTTTCCAACTAATGTTATAGCTTGGCTTGTAATAATAATAATAATAATAATAATAATAATAATAATAATAATAATAATAATAATAATAATAATAATAACAGTCGTCTCTATCTTGAGCTTTTAATTAAATAATTTTCCATTCATCATCTCCCACGTCACGATTCATAGTCCTCAGCCAGGTAGGGCTGGGTCTTCCAACTCTTCTAGTGCCTTGTGAAGCCCAGTTGAAAGTTTGGTGAGCAAATCTCTCTTGAGTGCGAAGAGCATGTCCAAACCATCTCTATCTACCCCTTACTATGATCTCATCCACATATGGCACTCGAGTAATATCTCTTATAGTTTCAT